>NW_027510220.1:0-35485 GCF_048772815.1 Callospermophilus lateralis
GTTGAAACGTTCAACTACAGTAAGAGTTTTTATAATTTGGTTTCATTCTGTTCTCTCCTATATAGATAGATGAATTTGGAACACTAAATCCAACATGGATTGTAGTAGCTCTTTGAAACTTGACAAAATAAAGGAGTTCTCAGTTTAGTCTCTATGGTTTGTTTCCTCTTCAAGTAGCCCTAGGCACAGACTGTGGAAAAGCACTTTCATTGAGAGG
This sequence comes from Callospermophilus lateralis, assembly GCF_048772815.1. Classification (NCBI taxonomy): domain Eukaryota; kingdom Metazoa; phylum Chordata; class Mammalia; order Rodentia; family Sciuridae; genus Callospermophilus; species Callospermophilus lateralis. The sequence continues at coordinate 218 of NW_027510220.1, forward strand.
GGTTGCCAAGCTTCGAAGAAATAACGATTTTCCGAAATACCAGCAAATATTTTTTCACCCAATACTTGGTGTAATTAACAGTACAGAAATCCCACTGGGCTCACCAAATTTTGCTCTTCTATGTTGAAGCGTCATGTACAGTAGCAGTTTTTATTTTTAGGTTTCACTCTGTTCTCTCCTATATAGATAGATGAATTTGGAACTCTATATTCAACATGGTTTGTGGTAGCTATTTGAAACTTGACAAAATAAAGGAGTTCTCAGTTTTTGTCTCTATGATTTGTTTCCTCTTCATGTAGCCATAGGCACAGAGTGTGGAAAAGCACTTTCATTGAGAGGGGTTGTGAAGCTTCGAAGATAAAACGATTTTCCAAATACCAGCAAATATTTATTCACCCAATCTTGAGGATACTTGGTGGTAATGATCAGTACACAAATCCCACTTGGCTCACCAAATTTTGTTCTTCTAGGTTGAAGCGTTCGTCTAAAGTCGCAGTTTTAATATTTAGGTTTCCCTCTGTTCTCTCCTATATAGATAGATGAATTTGGAACTCTAAATCCAACATGGTTTGTAGAAGCTCTTTGAAACTTGACAAAAAATAGTAGTTCTCAATTTTGTCTCTATGGTTTGTTTCCTCTTCATGTAGCCCTAGGCATAGATTGTGGAAAATCACTTTCATTGAGAGGGGATGCCAAGCTTCTAAGAAATAACGAGTTTCCGAAATACCAGCAAATATTTTTTCACCCAGTACGTGGAGGCAATGATCAGTACACAAATCCCACTTGTCTCACCAAATTTTGTTCTTCTAGGTTGAAGCGTTCGTTTACAGTAGCAGTTTTTATTTTTAGGTTTCACTCTGTTCTCTCTTATATAGATAGATGAATTTTGAACTCTAAATCCAACATGGTTTGTAGTAGCTTTTTGAAACTTGACCAAAAAAAGTAGTTCTCAGTATTGTCTCTATGGTTTTTTTCCTCTTTAAGTATCCCTAAGCAGAGACTGTGGATGAGCACTTCCACTGAAGGGGTTGCGAAGCTTCCAAGAAATTACGAGTTTCTGAAATACCAGCAAATATTTTTTCACCCAATCTTGATGATACGTGGTGGTAATGACAAGTACACAAATCCCACTTGGCTCACCAAATTTTGTTCTTCTAGGTTGAATCGTTCGTTAACAGTAGGAGTTTTTATATTTCGGTTTCATTCTGTTCTCTCCTATATAGATAAATGAATTTGGAACTCTAAATCCAACATGGATTGTAGTAGCTATTTGAAACTTGACAAAATAAAGGAGTTCTCAGTTTAGTCTCTATGGTTTGTTTCTTCTTCAAGTAGCCCTATGCACAGTCTGTGGAAATGCAGTTTCATTGAGAGGGGTTGCCTAGCTTCTAGGAAATAACGAGTTTCAGAAATACCAGCAAATATTTTTTCACCCAATCTTGTTGATACTTGGTGGTAATGATCAGTACACAAATCCCACTTGGCTCTCCAAATTTTGTTCTTCTAGGTTGAAGCGTTCGCCTATAGTAGTAGTTTTTATATTTAGTTTTCCCTTTGTTCTCTCCTATATAGATAGATGTATTTGGAACTCTAAATCCAACATGGTTTGTAATAGCTCCTTGAAACGTGACAAAATAAAGGATTTCTAAGTTTATTCTCTATGGTGTGTTTCCTCTTCAAGTAGCCATAGGCACAGACTGTGGAAAAGCACTTTCCTTGAGAGGGGTTGCCTAGCTTCAAAGAAATAACGACTTCCCGAAATACCAGCAAATATTTTTTCACCCAATTTTGAGGATACATGGTGGTAATGATCAGTACACAAATCCCACATAACTCACCAAATTTTGTTCTTCTAGGTTGAGGCGTTCGTTTACAGTAGCAGTTTTTATTTTTAGGTTTCACTTTGTTCTCTCCTATATAGATAGATGAATTTGGAACTCTAAATCCAACATGGTTTGTAGTAGCTCTTTGAAACTTGACAAAATAAAGGAGTTCTCAGTTTTGACTCTATGATTTGTTTCCTCTTCAAGTAGCCCTAAGCACAGACTGTGGAAAAGCACTTTCATTGAGAGGGGTTGCCAAGCTTCTAAGAAATAACGAGTTTCCGAAATACCAGCAAATATTATTTACCCAATCTTAATAATACGTGGTGGTAACGATCAGTACAAAAATCCCACTTGGCTCACCAAATTGTGTTCTGCTAGGTTGAAGCGTTCATCTACGGTAGCAGTTTTTATATGTAGGTTTCACTCTGTTCTCTCTTATATAGATAGATGAATTTGGAACTCTAAATCCAACATGGTTTGTAGTAGCTCTTTGAAACTTGACAAAATAAAGGAGTTTTAAGTTTCATCTCTATTGTTTGTTTCCTCTTCAAGTAGGCCTAAGCACAGACTGTAGAAAAGCACTTTCATTGAAAGGGGTTGCCAAGCTTCCAAGAAATTACGAGTTTCCGAAATACCAGCAAGTATTTTTTCACCCAATCTAGATGATACTTGGTGGTAATGATCAGTACACAAATACCACTTGGCTCACCAAATTTTGTTCTTTTAGGTTTAAGCGTACGTCTACAGTAGCAGTTTTTAAATTTAGGTGCACTCTGTTCTCTACTATATAGATTGATGAATTTGGAACTCTAAATCCAACAAGCTTTGTAGTAGTTCTTTGAAACTTGACAAAATACCGTATTTCTCAGTTTTGACTCTATGATTTGTTTCCTCTTCAAGTAGCCCTAAGCACAGACTGTGGAAAAGCACTTTCATTGAAAGGGGTTGCCAAGCTTCCAAGAAATTACGATTTTCCGAAATACCAGCAAATATTTTTTCACCCAGTCTTGATGATACGTGGTGGTAATGATCAGTACACAAATCCCACTTGGCTCACCAAATTTTGTTCTTCTAGGTTGAAGCGTTCGTCTACAGTAGCAGTTTTTATATTTAGGTTTCACTCTGTTCTCTACTATACAAATAGATAAATTTGGAACACTAAATCCAACATGGTTTGAGGTAGCTCTTTGAAGCTTGAGAAAATAAAGGTGTTCTCAATTTTGTCTCTATGGTTTGTTTCCTCTTGAAGTAGCCCTTGGCACATACTGTGGAAAAGCACTTTCATTGAGAGGGGTTGCCAAGCTTCTAAGAAATAACCAGTTTCCGAAATACCAGCAAATATTTTTTCAACCAATCTTGATGATACTTGGTGGAAATGATCAGTACACAAATCCCACTTGGCTCACCACATTTTATTCTTCTAGGTTGAAGTGTTCATCTACAGTAGCAGTTTTTATATTTAGGTTACACTCTGTTCTCTCTTATATAGATAGATGAATTTGGAACTCTAAATCCAACATGATTTGTAGTAGCTCTTTGAAAATTGACAAAATAAATGAGTGTTCAGTTTTGTCTCTATGATTTGTTTCCTCTTCAAGTAGCCCTAAGCAGAGACAGTGGAAAAGCACTTTCATGAAGAGGGTTGCCAAGCTTCCAAGAAATTACGAGTTTCCGAAATACCAGCAAATATTTTTTGACCCAATCTTAATGGTACATGCTGGTAATGATCAGGACACAAATCCCACTTGGCTCACCAAATTTTGTTCTTCTAATTTTAAGCGTTCGTCTACAGTAGCAGTTTTTATATTTAGGTTTTACTCTGTTCTCTCCTATATAGATAGATGAATTTGGAACTCTGAATCCAACATGGTTTGTAGTAGTTCTTTGAAACTTGACAAAATAAAGTAGTTCTTAGTTTTGTCTCTATGGTTTGTTTCCTCTTCAAGTAGCCCTAAGCAGACACTGTGGAAAAGCACTTTCATTGAAAGGGGTTGCCATGCTTCAAAGAACTACCGAGTTTCCGAAATAACAGCAAATATTTTTTCACCCAATCTTGATGATACTTGGTGGTAATGATCGGTACACAAATCCCACTTGACTCACCAAATTTTGTTCTTCTAGGTTGAAGCGTTCGTCCACGGTAGCAGTTTATATTTTTTAGGTTTCCCTCTGTTCACTCCTATATAGACAGATGAATTTGGGACTCTAAATCCAACATGGTTTGTAGTAGCTCTTGAAACTTGACAAAATAAAGGAATTCTCAGTTTTTTCTCTATGATTTGTTTCCTCTTCAAGTAGCCCTAAGCAGAGACTGTGGAAAAGCACTTTCATTGAAAGGGGTTGCCAAGCTTCCAAGAAATTACGAGTTTCCCAAATACCAGCAAATATTTTTTCACCCAAACTTAATGATACATGTTGGTAATGATCGGTACACAAATCCCACTTGACTCACCAAATTTTGTTCTTCTAGGTTTAAGCGTTCGTCTACAGTAGCAGTTTATATTTTTTAGGTTTCCTTCTGTTCTCTCCTATATATATAAATGAATTTGCAACTCTAAATCCAACATGGTTTGTAGTAGCTCTTTGAAACTTGACAAAATAAAGGAATTCTCAGTTTTGTCTCTCTGATTTGTTTCCTCTTCAAGTAGCCCTAAGCAGAGACTGTGTAAAAGCACTTTATTGAAAGGGGTTGCCAAGGTTGCAAGAAATTACGAGTTTCCGAAATACCAGCAAATAATTTTTCACCCAATCTTGTTGATACGTGGTGGTAATGATCGGTACACAAATCCCACTTGGCTCACCAAATTTTGTACTTCTAGGTTGAAGCGTTCGTTTACAGTAGCAGTTTTTATGTTTAGGTTTCCCTTTGTTCTCTCCTATATAGACAGATGAATTTGGAACTCTAAATCCAACATGGTTTGTAGTAGCTCTTTGAAACTTGACAAAATAAAGGAGTTCTCAGTTTTGTCTCTATGGTTTCTTTCCTATTCAAGTAGCCGTAGGCACAGACTGTGGAAAAGCACTTTCATTGATAGGGGTTGCCAAGCTTCTAAGAAACAACGAGTTTCCAAAATACCAGTAAATATTTTTTCACCCAATCTTCATGATACTTGGAGATAATGATCAGTACACATATCCCCCTGGGCTCACCAAATTTTGTTCTTCTAGGTTGAAGACTTCGTATACAGTAGCAGTTTTTATGTTTAGATTTCACTCTGTTCTCTCATATGTAGATAGATGAATTTGGAACTGTAAATCCAACATGGTTTGTAGTAGCTCTTTGAAACTTGACAAAATAAAGGAATTCTCAGTTTTGTCTCTATGATTTGTTTCCTCTTAAGGTAGCCCTAAGCAGAGACTCTGGAAAAGCACTTTCATTGAAAGGGGTTGCCAAGCTTTCAAAAAATTACGAGTTTCCGAAATACCAGCATATATTTTTTCACCCAATCTGGGTGATACGTGGTGGTAACGATCAGTACAAAAATCCCACTTGGCTCACCAAATTGTGTTCTGCTAGGTTGAAGCGTTCATCTACGGTAGCAGTTTTTATATGTAGGTTTCACTCTGTTCTCTCCTATATAGACAGATGAATTTGGAACTCTAAATCCAACATGGTTTGTAGTAGCTCTTTGAAACTTGACAAAATAAAGGAGTTCTCAGTTTTGACTCTATGATTTGTTTCCTCTTCAAGTAGGCCTAAGCACAGACTGTGGAAAAGCACTTTCATTGAAAGGGGTTGCCAAGCTTCCAAGAAATTACGAGTTTCCGAAATACCAGCAAGTATTTTTTCACCCAATCTAGATGATACTTGGTGGTAATGATCAGTACACAAATACCACTTGGCTCACCAAATTTTGTTCTTTTAGGTTTAAGCGTACGTCTACAGTAGCAGTTTTTATATTTAGGTGCACTCTGTTCTCTACTATATAGATTGATGAATTTGGAACTCTAAATCCAACATGCTTTGTAGTAGTTCTTTGAAACTTGACAAAATACCGTATTTCTCAGTTTTGACTCTATGATTTGTTTCCTCTTCAAGTAGCCCTAAGCACAGACTGTGGAAAAGCACTTTCATTGAAAGGGGTTGCCAAGTTTCCAAGAAATTACGATTTTCCGAAATACCAGCAAATATTTTTTCACCCAGTCTTGATGATACGTGGTGGTAATGATCAGTACACAAATCCCACTTGGCTCACCAAATTTTGTTCTTCTAGGTTGAAGCGTTCGTCTACAGTAGCAGTTTTTATATTTAGGTTTCACTCTGTTCTCTACTATACAAATAGATAAATTTGGAACACTAAATCCAACATGGTTTGAGGTAGCTCTTTGAAGCTTGAGAAAATAAAGGTGTTCTCAATTTTGTCTCTATGGTTTGTTTCCTCTTGAAGTAGCCCTTGGCACATACTGTGGAAAAGCACTTTCATTGAGAGGGGTTGCCAAGCTTCTAAGAAATAACCAGTTTCCGAAATACCAGCAAATATTTTTTCAACCAATCTTGATGATACTTGGTGGAAATGATCAGTACACAAATCCCACTTGGCTCACCACATTTTATTCTTCTAGGTTGAAGTGTTCATCTACAGTAGCAGTTTTTATATTTAGGTTACACTCTGTTCTCTCTTATATAGATAGATGAATTTGGAACTCTAAATCCAACATGATTTGTAGTAGCTCTTTGAAAATTGACAAAATAAAGGAGTGTTCAGTTTTGTCTCTATGATTTGTTTCCTCTTCAAGTAGCCCTAAGCAGAGACAGTGGAAAAGCACTTTCATGAAGAGGGTTGCCAAGCTTCCAAGAAATTACGAGTTTCCGAAATACCAGCAAATATTTTTTGACCCAATCTTAATGGTACATGCTGGTAATGATCAGGACACAAATCCCACTTGGCTCACCAAATTTTGTTCTTCTAATTTTAAGCGTTCGTCTACAGTAGCAGTTTTTATATTTAGGTTTTACTCTGTTCTCTCCTATATAGATAGATGAATTTGGAACTCTGAATCCAACATGGTTTGTAGTAGTTCTTTGAAACTTGACAAAATAAAGTAGTTCTTAGTTTTGTCTCTATGGTTTGTTTCCTCTTCAAGAAGCCCTAAGCAGACACTGTGGAAAAGCACTTTCATTGAAAGGGGTTGCCATGCTTCAAAGAACTACCGAGTTTCCGAAATAACAGCAAATATTTTTTCACCCAATCTTGATGATACTTGGTGGTAATGATCGGTACACAAATCCCACTTGACTCACCAAATTTTGTTCTTCTAGGTTGAAGCGTTCGTCCACGGTAGCAGTTTATATTTTTTAGGTTTCCCTCTGTTCACTCCTATATAGATAGATGAATTTGGGACTCTAAATCCAACATGGTTTGTAGTAGCTCTTGAAACTTGACAAAATAAAGGAATTCTCAGTTTTGTCTCTATGATTTGTTTCCTCTTCAAGTAGCCCTAAGCAGAGACTGTGGAAAAGCACTTTCATTGAAAGGGGTTGCCAATCTTCCAAGAAATTACGAGTTTCCCAAATACCAGCAAATATTTTTTCACCCAAACTTAATGATACATGTTGGTAATGATCGGTACACAAATCCCACTTGGCTCACCAAATTTTGTTCTTCTAGGTTGAAGCGTTCGTTTACAGTAGCAGTTTTTATTTTTAGGTTTCCCCCTGTTCTCTTCTATATAGATAGATGAATTTGGAACTCTAAATCCAACATAGTTTGTAGTAGCTCTTTGAAACTTGACAAAATAAAGGAGTTCTCAGTTTTGTCTCTATGGTTTGTTTCCTCTTGAAGTAGCTCTAGGCACAGACTGTGGAAAAGCACTTTCATTGAGAGAGGTTGCCAAGCTTCTAAGAAACAACGAGTTTCCGAAATACCAGCAAATATTTTTTCACCCAATCTTGATGATACTTGGTGATAATGATCAGTACACAAATCCAAATTGGCTCACCAAATTTTGTTCTTCTAGGTTGAAGCGTTCGTCTACAGTAGCAGTTTATATTTTTTAGGATTCCCTCTGATCTCTCCTATATAGTTAAATGAATTTGCAACTCTAAATCCAACATGGTTTGTAGTAGCTCTTTGAAACTTGACAAAATAAAGGAATTCTCAGTTTTGTCTCTATGGTTTGTTTCCTCTTCAAGTAGCCCTAAGCAGAGACTGTGTAAAAGCACTTTCATTGAAAGGGGTTGCCAAGCTTCCAAGAAATTACGAGTTTCCGAAATAGCAGCAAATATTTTTTCACCCAATCTTGTGGATTCGTGGTGGTAATGATCAGTACACAAATCCCACTTGGCTCACCAAATTTTGTTTTTCTAGGTTTAAGCGTTCGTCTACAGTAGCAGTTTTGGAATTAGGTTTCACTCTTTTCTCTTTTATATAAATAGATGAATTTGGATTTCTAAATCCAACATCGTTTGTAGTAGCTCTATGAAACTTGACAAAATAAAGGAGTTCTCAGTTTTGCCTCTATGATTTGTTTCCTCTTCAAGTAGCCCTAGGCACAGACTGTGGAAAATCACTTTCATTGAGAGGGGTTGCCATGCTTCAAAGAAATACCGAGTTTCCGAAATAACAGCAAATATTTTTTCACCCAATCTTGATGATACTTGGTGGTAATGATCGGTACACAAATCCCACTTGACTCACCAAATTTTGTTCTTCTAGGTTGAAGCGTTCGTCCACGGTAGCAGTTTATATTTTTTAGGTTTCCCTCTGTTCACTCCTATATAGATAGATGAATTTGGGACTCTAAATCCAACATGGTTTGTAGTAGCTCTTGAAACTTGACAAAATAAAGGAATTCTCAGTTTTTTCTCTATGATTTGTTTCCTCTTCAAGTAGCCCTAATCAGAGACTGTGGAAAAGCACTTTCATTGAAAGGGGTTGCCAAGCTTCCAAGAAATTACGAGTTTCCCAAATACCAGCAAATATTTTTTCACCCAGTCTTGATGATACGTGGTGGTAATGATCAGTACACAAATCCCACTTGGCTCAACAAATTTTGTTCTTCTAGGTTTAAGCGTTCGTCTACAGTAGCAGTTTTTGTATTTAGGTTTCACTCTGTTCTCTCCTATATAAATAGATGAATTTGGAATTCTAAAACCAACATGGTTTGTAGTAGCTCTTTGAAACTTGACAAAATAAAGGAGTTCTCAGTTTTGCCTCTATGATTTGTTTCCTCTTCAAGTAGCCCTAGGCACAGACTGTGGAAAAGTACTTTCATTGAAAGAGGTTGCCAGGCTTCCAAAAAAATTACGAGTTTCCGAAATACCAGCAAATATTTTTTCACCCAAACTTAATGATACATGTTGGTAATGATCGGTACACAAATCCCACTTGGCTCACCAAATTTTGTTCTTCTAGGTTGAAGCGTTCGTTTACAGTAGCAGTTTTTATTTTTAGGTTTCCCCCTGTTCTCTTCTATATAGATAGATGAATTTGGAACTCTAAATCCAACATAGTTTGTAGTAGCTCTTTGAAACTTGACAAAATAAAGGAGTTCTCAGTTTTGTCTCTATGGTTTGTTTCCTCTTGAAGTAGCTCTAGGCACAGACTGTGGAAAAGCACTTTCATTGAGAGAGGTTGCCAAGCTTCTAAGAAACAACGAGTTTCCGAAATACCAGCAAATATTTTTTCACCCAATCTTGATGATACTTGGTGATAATGATCAGTACACAAATCCAAATTGGCTCACCAAATTTTGTTCTTCTAGGTTGAAGCGTTCGTCTACAGTAGCAGTTTATATTTTTTAGGATTCCCTCTGATCTCTCCTATATAGTTAAATGAATTTGCAACTCTAAATCCAACATGGTTTGTAGTAGCTCTTTGAAACTTGACAAAATAAAGGAATTCTCAGTTTTGTCTCTATGGTTTGTTTCCTCTTCAAGTAGCCCTAAGCAGAGACTGTGTAAAAGCACTTTCATTGAAAGGGGTTGCCAAGCTTCCAAGAAATTACGAGTTTCCGAAATAGCAGCAAATATTTTTTCACCCAATCTTGTGGATACGTGGTGGTAATGATCAGTACACAAATCCCACTTGGCTCACCAAATTTTGTTTTTCTAGGTTTAAGCGTTCGTCTACAGTAGCAGTTTTGGAATTAGGTTTCACTCTTTTCTCTTTTATATAAATAGATGAATTTGGATTTCTAAATCCAACATCGTTTGTAGTAGCTCTATGAAACTTGACAAAATAAAGGAGTTCTCAGTTTTGCCTCTATGATTTGTTTCCTCTTCAAGTAGCCCTAGGCACAGACTGTGGAAAATCACTTTCATTGAGAGGGGTTGCCAAACTTCTAAGAAATAACAATTTTCCGAAATACCAGCAAATATTTTTTCACCCAATCTTGATGATACTTGGTGGAAATGATCAGTACACAAATCCCACTTGGCTCACCATATTTTGTTCTTCTAGATTGAAGACTTCGTATACAGTAGCAGTTTTTATTTTTAGGTTTTCCTCTGTTCTCTCCTATATAGATAGATGAATTTGGAACTCTAAATCCAACATGGTTTGTAGTAGCTCTTTGAAACTTGACAAAATAAAGGAATTCTCAGTTTTGTCTCTATGATTTGTTTCCTCTTCAGGTAGCCCTAAGCAGAGACTGTGGAAAAGCACTTTCATTGAAAGGGGTGGCCAATCTTCCAAGAAATTACGAGTTTCCGAAATACCAGCATATATTTTTTCACCCAATCTGGGTGATACGTGGTGGTAATGACAAGTACACAAATCCCACTTGGCTCACCAAATTTTGTTCTTCTAGGTTGAGGCGTTCTTTTACAGTAGCAGTTTTTATTTTTAGGTTTCACTTTGTTCTGTCCTATATAGATAGATGAATTTGGAACTCGAAATCTAACATGGTTTGTAGTAGCTATTTGAAACTTGACAAAATAAAGGAGTTCTCAGTTTTGACTCTATGATTTGTTTCCCCTTCAAGTAGCCCTAAGCACAGACTGTGGAAAAGCACTTTCATTGAGAGGGGTTGCCAAGCTTCTAAGAAATAACGAGTTTCCGAAATACCATCAAATATTATTAACCCAATCTTAATAATACGTGGTGGTAATGATCAGTACACAAATCCCACTTGGCTCACCAAATTGTGTTCTTCTAGGTTGAAGCGTTCATCTACGGTAGCAGTTTTTATATGTAGGTTTCACTCTGTTCTCTCTTATATAGATAGATGAATTTGGAACTCTAAATCCAACATGGTTTGTAGTAGCTCTTTGAAACTTGACAAAATAAAGGAGTTTTAAGTTTCGTCTCTATGGTTTGTTTCCTCTTCAAGTAGGCCTAATCTCAGACTGTGGAAAAGCACTTTCATTGAAAAGGGTTGCCAAGCTTCCAGGAAATTACGAGTTTCCGAAATACCAGCAAGTATTTTTTCACCCAATCTTGATGATACTTGGTGGTAATGATCAGTACACATATCCCACTTGGCTCACCAAATTTTGTTCTTCTAGGTTTAAGCGTACGTCTAGAGTAGCAGTTTTTATATTTAGGTGCACTCTGTTCTCTACTATATAGATAGATGAATTTGGAACTCTAAATCCAACATGCTTTGTAGTAGTTCTTTGAAACTTGACAAAATAAAGGAATTCTCAGTTTTGTCTCTCTGGTTTGTTTCCTCTTCAAGTAGCCCTAAGCAGAGACTGTGTAAAAGCACTTTATTGAAAGGGGTTGCCAAGCTTCCAAGAAATTACGAGTTCCGAAATACCAGCAAATAATTTTTCACCCAATCTTGTTGAAGCGTGGTGGTAATGATCGGTACACAAATCCCACTTGGCTCACCAAATTTTGTACTTCTAGGTTGAAGCGTTCCTTTATAGTAGCAGTTTTTATTTTTAGGTTTCCCTTTGTTCTCTCCTATATAGATAGATGAATTTGGAACTCTAAATCCAACATGGTTTGTAGTAGCTCTTTGAAACATGACAAAATAAAGGAGTTCTCACATTTGTCTCTATGGTTTCTTTCCTATTCAAGAAGCCCTAGGCACAGACTGTGGAAAAGCACTTTCATGGAGAGGAGTTGCCAAGCTTCTAAGAAATAACGAGTTTCCAAAATACCAGTAAATATTTTTTCACCCAATCTTGATGATACTTGGAGATAATGATCAGTACACACATCCCCCTTGGCTCACCAAATTTTGTTCTTCTAGGTTGAAGACTTCGTATACAGTAGCAGTTTTTATGTTTAGGTTTCACTCTGTTCTCTCATATGTAGATAGATGAATTTGGAACTCTAAATCCAACATGGTTTGTAGTAGCTCTTTGAAACTTGACAAAATAAAGGAATTCTCAGTTTTGTCTCTCTGGTTTGTTTCCTCTTCAAGTAGCCCTAAGCAGAGACTGTGTAAAAGCACTTTATTGAAAGGGGTTGCCAAGCTTCCAAGAAATTACGAGTTCCAAAATACCAGCAAATAATTTTTCACCCAATCTTGTTGAAGCGTGGTGGTAATGATCGGTACACAAATCCCACTTGGCTCACCAAATTTTGTACTTCTAGGTTGAAGCGTTCCTTTATAGTAGCAGTTTTTATTTTTAGGTTTCCCTTTGTTCTCTCCTATATAGATAGATGAATTTGGAACTCGAAATCCAACATGGTTTGTAGTAGCTCTTTGAAACTTGACAAAATAAAGGAGTTCTCAGTTTTGACTCTATGATTTGTTTCCTCTTCAAGTAGCCCTAAGCACAGACTGTGGAAAAGCACTTTCATTGAGAGGGGTTGCCAAGCTTCTAAGAAATAACGATTTTCCGAAATACCAGCAAATATTATTTACCCAATCTTAATAATACGTGGTGGTAATGATCAGTACACAAATCCCACTTGGCTCACCAAATTGTGTTCTTCTAGGTTGAAGCGTTCATCTACGGTAGCAGTTTTTATACGTAGGTTTCACTCTGTTCTCTCTTATATAGATAGATGAATTTGGAACTCTAAATCCAACATGGTTTGTAGTAGCTCTTTGAAACTTGACAAAATAAAGGAATTCTCAGTTTTGTCTCTATGATTTGTTTCCTCTTCAGGTAGCCCTAAGCAGAGACTGTGGAAAAGCACTTTCATTGAAAGGGGTGGCCAAGCTTCCAAGAAATTACGAGTTTCCGACATACCAGCTTATATTTTTTCACCCAATCTGGGTGATACGTGGTGGTAATGACAAGTACACAAATCCCACTTGGCTCACCAAATTTTGTTCTTCTAGGTTGAGGCTTTCGTTTACAGTAGCAGTTTTTATTTTTAGGTTTCACTTTGTTCTCTCCTATGTAGATAGATGAATTTGGAACTCGAAATCCAACATGGTTTGTAGTAGCTCTTTGAAACTTGACAAAATAAAGGAGTTCTCAGTTTTGACTCTATGATTTGTTTCCTCTTCAAGTAGCCCTAAGCACAGACTGTGGAAAAGCACTTTCATTGAAAGAGGTTGCCAGGCTTCCAAAAAATTACGAGTTTCCGAAATACCAGCAAATATTTTTTCACCCAAACTTAATGATACATGTTGGTAATGATCGGTACACAAATCCCACTTGGCTCACCAAATTTTGTTCTTCTAGGTTGAAGCGATCGTTTACAGTAGCAGTTTATATTTTTAGGTTTCCCCCTGTTCTCTTCTATATAGATAGATGAATTTGGAACTCTAAATCCAACATAGTTTGTAGTAGCTCTTTGAAACTTGACAAAAAAAAGTAGTTCTCAGTTTTGTCTCTATGGTTTCTTTCCTCTTCAAGTAGCCCTAAGCAGAGACTGTGGAAAAGCACTTTCATTGAAAGGGGTTGCCAAGCTCCCAAGAAATTACGAGTTTCCGAAATACCAGCAAATATTTTTTCACCCAATCTTGATGATACTTGGAGGTAATGATCGGTACACAAATCCCACTTGACTCACCAAATTTTGTTCTTCTAGGTTTAAGCGTTCGTCTACAGTAGCAGTTTTGGAATTAGGTTTCACTCTGTTCTCTCCTATATAAATAGATGAATTTGGAATTCTAAATCCAACACGGTTTGTAGTAGCTCTTTGAAACTTGACAAAATAAAGTAGTTCTCAATTTTGTCTCTATGGTTTGTTTCCAATTCATGTAGACCTAGGCACAGACTGTGGAAAAGCACTTTCATTGAGAGGGGTTGCCAAGCTTCTAAGAAATAACTAGTTTCCGAAATGCCAGCAAATATTTTTTCACCCAATCTTCAGGATACTTGGTGGTAATGATCGGTACACAAATCCCACTTGGATAATCAAATTTTGTTCTTCTAGGTTTATGCGTTTGTCTACAGTAGTCGTTTTTATATTTAGATTTTCCTCTGTTCTCTCCTATATAGATAGATGAATTTGGAACTCTAAATCCAACATGGTTTGTAGTAGCTCTTTGAAAATTGACAAAATAAAGTAGTTCTCAGTTTTGTCTTTATGTTTTGTTTCCTCTTCATGTAGCCATAAGCAGAGACTGTGGAAAAGCACTTTCATTGAAAGGTGTAGCCAAGCTTCCAAGAAATTACTAGTTTCCGATATACCAGCAAATATTTTTTCCCCAATCTTGATGATACGTGGTGGTAATGACAAGTACTCAATTCCCACTTGGCTCACCAAATTTTGTTCTTCTAGGTTGAAGCGTTCGTCTACAGTAGCAGTTTTTATATTTAGGTTTCCCTCTGTTCTCTCCTATATAGATAGATGAATTTGGAACTCTAAATCCAACATGGTTTGTAGTAGCTCTTTGAAACTAGACGAAATAACGGGGTTCTCAGATTTGTCTCTATGGTTTGTTTACTCTTCAAGTAGCCCTAGGCACAGACTGTGGAAAAGCACTTTCATTGAAAGGGGTTGCCAAGCTTCCAAGAAATTACGAGTTTCCGAAATAACAGCAAATATCTTTTCACCGAATCTTGATGACACGTGGTTGTAATGACAAGTACACAAATCCCACTTTACTCACCAAATTTTGTTCTTCTAGGTTGAAGCGTTAGTTTACAGCAGCTGTTTATATATTTAGGTTTCCCTCTGTTCTCTCCTATATAGATAGATGAATTTGGAACTCTAAATCCAACATGGTTTGTACTAGCTCTTTGAAACTAGACAAAATAAAGGGGTTCTCAGATTTGTCTCTATGGTTTGTTTCCTCTTCAAGTAGCCCTAGGCACAGACTGTGGAAAAGCACTTTCATTGAAAGGGGTTGCCAAGCTTCCAAGAAATTACGAGTTTCCGAAATACCACAAATATTTTTTCACCCAATCTTGATGATACGTGGTGGTAATGACAAGTACACAAATCCCACTTGGCTCACCAAGTTTTGTTCTTCTATGTTGAAGCGTTCGTTTACAGTAGCTGTTTTTATTTTTGGTTTCACTCTGTTCTCTCCTATATAGATAGATGAATTTGGAACTCTAAATCCAACATGGTTTGTAGTAGCTCTTTGAAATTTGACAAAATAAAGGGTTCTCAGTTATGATTCTATGGTTTGTTTCCTCTTCAAGTAGCCCTAGGCACAGAATGTGGAAAAGCACTTTCATTGAAATGCGTTGCCTAGCGTCCAAGACATAATGATTTTCCGAAATACCAGCAAATATTATTTCACCCAATCTTGATGATAATGGTGGTAATGACAAGTACACCAATCCCACTTGGCTTACCAAAAATTGTTCTTCTAGGTTGAAGCGTTCGTTTACAATAGCAGTTTTTATTTTTAGGTTTCACTCTGTTCTCTCCTATATAGATAGATGAATTTGGAACTCTAAATCCAACATGGTTCGTAGTAGCTCTTTGAAACTTGACAAAATAAAGTAGTTCTCAGTTTTGTCTCTATGGTTTGTTTCCAATTCAAGTAGCCCTAGGCACACACTGTGGAAAACCACTTTCATTGATAGGGGTTGCCAAGCTTCTAAGAAATAACTAGTTTCCGAAATGCCAGCAAATATTTTCTCACCCAATCTTGAGGATACTTGGTGGTAATGATTGGTGCACAAATCACACTTGGCTCATCAAATTTTGTTCTTCTAGTTTGAAGCGTTCGTCTACAGTTGTCGTTTTTATTTAGTTTTCCCTCTTTTCTCTCCTATATAGATAGATGAATTTGGAACTCTAAATCCAACATGGTTTGTAGTAGCTCTTTGAACTTGACAAAATAAAGTAGTTCTCAGTTTTCTCTCTATGGTTTATTCCTCTTAAAGTACCCCTAAGCAGAGACTGTGGAAATGCACTTTCATTGAAAGGGGTTGCCAAGCTTCCAAGAAATTACGTGTTTCCGAAATATTGGCAAATATTTTTTCACAAAATCTTGATGATACGTTGTGGTAATGACAACTACTCAAATCCCACTTGGCTCACCAAATTTTGTTCTTCTAGGTTGAAGCGTTCGTCTACAGTAGCAGTTTTTATATTTAGGTTTCCCTCTGTTCTCTCCTATATAGATAGATGAATTTGGAACTCTAAATCCAACATGGTTTGTAGTAGCTCTTTGAACTTGACAAAATAAAGTAGTTCTCAGTTTTGTCTCTATGCTTTGTTTCCTCTTCAAGTAGCCATAAGCATAGACTTTGGAAAAGCACTTTCATTGAAAGGTGTAGCCAAGCTTCCAAGAAATTACGAGTTTCCGAAATACCAGCAAATATTTTTTCCCCCAATCTTGATGATACTTGGTGGTATTGACAAGTACTCAAATCCCACTTGGCTCACCAAATTGTGTTCTTCTAGGTTGAAGCGTTCGCCAACAGTAGCAGTTTTTATATTTAGGTTTCACTCTGTTCTCTTCTGCATAGATAGATGAATTTGGAACTCTAAATCCGACATGGTTTTTACTAGCTCTTTGAAACTTGGCAAAATAAAGGAGTTCTCAGTTTTGTCTCTATGCTTTGTCTCCTCTTCAAGTAGCTTTACGCACAGACTGTGGAAAACCACTTTCATTCAGAGGGGTTGCCAAGCTTCTAAGAAATAACCAGTTTCCGAAATACTAGCCAATATTTTTTCACCAAATCTTGATGATACTTATTTGTAATGATCAGTACACTAATCCCACTTGGCTCACCAAATTTTGTTCTTCTAGGTTGAAGCGTTCGTCTACAGTAGCAGTTTTTATATTTAGGTTTTCCTCTGTTCTCTCCTATATAGATAGATGAATTTGGAACTCTAAATCCAACATGGTTTTTACTAGCTCTTTGAAACTAGACAAAAAAAAGTAGTTCTCAGTTTTGTCTCTATGGTTTGTTTCCTCTTCAAGTAGCCATAAGCAGAGACTGTGGAAAAGCACTTTCATTGAAAGATGTTGGCAAGCTTCCAAGAAATTACGTGTTTCCGAAATACCGGCAAATATTTTTTCAAAAAATCTTGATGATAAGTTGTGGTAATGACAAGTACACAAATCCCAGTTGGCTCACCAAATTTTGTTCTTCTAGGTTGAAGCGTTCGTCTACAGTAGCAGTTTTTATATTTAGGTTTCCCTCTGTTCTCTCCTATATAGATAGATGAATTTGGAACTGTAAATCCAACATGGATTGTAGTAGCTCTTTGAAACTTGACAAAATAAAGTAGTTCTCAGTTTTGTCTCTATGGTTTGTTTCCTCTTCAAGTAGCCATATGCAGAGACTGTGGAAAAGCACTTTCATTGAAAGGTGTTGCCAAGCTTCCAAGAAATTACGTGTTTTCGAAATACCGGCAAATATTTTTTCACAAAATATTGGTGATACGTTGTGGTAATGACAAGTACTCAAATCCCACTTGACTCACCAAATTTTGTTCTTCTAGGTTGAAGCTTTCGTCTACAGTAGCAGTTTTTATATTTAGGTTTCACTCTGTTCTCTTCTACATAGATAGATGAATTTGGAACTCTAAATCCAACATGCTTTGTAGTAGCTCTTTGAAACTTGACAAAATAAAGGTTTCTCAGTTTTGTCTCTATGGTTTGTTTCCTCTTCAAGTAGCCCTAGGCACAGAATGTGGAAAAGCACATTCATTGAAAGGTGTTGCCAAGCTTCCAAGAAATAACGAGTTTCCGAAATACCAGCAAATATTTTTTCACCCAATCTTGATGATACTTGGTGGTAATGATCAGGACACAAATCCCACTTGGCTCACCAAATTCTGTTCTTCGAGGTTTAAGCGTTCGTCTACAGAAGTCGGTTTTATATTTAGGTTTCTCTCTGTTCTCTTCTATAAAGATAGATGAATTTGGAACTCTAAATCCAACATTGTTTGTAGTAGCTCTTTGAAACTGACAAAATAAAGTAGTTCTCAGTTTTCTCTTTAGGATTTGTTCCTCTTAAAGTACCCCTAAGCAGAGACTGTGGAAATGCACTTTCATTGAAAGGGGTTGCCAAGCTTCCAAGAAATTACGATTTTCCGAAATACCAGCAAATATTTTTTCACCCAATCTTGTTGATACTTGGTGGTAATGATCAGGATACAAATCCCACTTGGCTCACCAAATTCTGTTCTTCTAGGTTTAAGCGTTCGTCTACAGTAGCAGTTTTATATTTAGGTTTCCCTCTGTTCTCTCCTATATAGATAGATGAATTTGAAACTCTAAATCCAACATGGTTTGTAGTAGCTCTTTGAAACTTGACAAAATAAAGTAGTTCTCAGTTTTGTCTCTATGGTTTGTTTCCTCTTCAAGTAGCCATAAGCAGAGATTGTGGAAAAGCACTTTCATTGAAAGATGTTGCCAAGCTTCCAAGAAATAACGAGTTTCCGAAATAACAGCAAATATTTTTTCACCCAATCTTGATGATACTTGGTGGTAATGATCAGGATACAAATGCCACTTGGCTCACCAAATTCTGTTCTTCTAGGTTTAAGCGTTCGTCTACAGTAGCAGTTTTTATATTTAGGTTTCACTCTGTTCTCTCCTATATAGATAGATGAATTTGGAACTCTAAATCCAACATGGTTTGTAGTAGCTCTTTGAAACTTGACAAAATAAAGTAGTTCTCAGTTTTGTCTCTATGGTTTGTTTCCAATTCAAGTAGCCCTAGGCACAGACTGTGGAAAACCACTTTCATTGATAGGGGTTGCCAAGCTTCTAAGAAATAACTAGTTTCCGAAATGCCAGCAAATATTTTTTCACCCAATCTTGAGGATACTTGGTGGTAATGATTGGTGCACAAATCCCACTTGGCTCATCAAATTTTGTTCTTCTAGGTTGAAGCGTTCGTCTACAGTAGCAGTTTTTATATTTAGGTTTCCCTCTGTTCTCTCCTATATAGATAGATGAATTTGGAACTCTAAATCCAACATGGTTTGTAGGAGCTCGTTGAAACTTGACAAAATAAAGTAGTTCTCAGTTTTGTCTCTATGGTTTGTTTCCTCTTCAAGTAGCCATTAGCAGAGATTGTGGAAAAGCACTTTCATTGAAAGGTGTTGCCAAGCTTCCAAAAAATAACGAGTTTCCGAAATAACAGCAAATATTTTTTCACCCAATCTTGATGATACGTGGTGGTAATGACAAGTACACAAATCCCACTTGGCTCACCAAATTTTGTTCTTCTAGGTTGAAGCGTTCGTCTACAGTAGCAGTTTTTATATTTAGGTTTCACTCTGTTCTCTCCTATATAGATAGATGAATTTGGAACTCTAAATCCAACATGGTTTCTAGTAGCTCTTTGAAACTAGACGAAATAACGGGGTTCTCAGATTTGTCTCTATGGTTTGTTTCCTCTTCAAGTAGCCCTAGGCACAGACTGTGGAAAAGCACTTTAATTGAAAGGGGTTGCCAAGCTTCCATGAAATTACGAGTTTCCGAAATAACAGCAAATATCTTTTCACCGAATCTTGATGATACGTGGTTGTAATGACAAGTACACAAATCCCACTTTACTCACCAAATTTTGTTCTTCTAGGTTGAAGCGTTCGTTTACAGCAGCTGTTTATATATTTAGGTTTCCCTCTGTTCTCTCCTATATAGATAGATGAATTTGGAACTCTAAATCCAACATGGTTTGTACTAGCTCTTTGAAACTAGACAAAATAAAGGGGTTCTCAGATTTGTCTCTATGGTTTGTTTCCTCTTCAAGTAGCACTACGCACAGACTGTGGAAAAGCACTTTCTTGAAAGGGGTTGCCAAGCTTCCAAAAAATTACGAGTTTCCGAAATACCACAAATATTTTTTCACCCAATCTTGATGATACGTGGTGGTAATGACAAGTACACAAATCCCACTTGGCTCACCAAGTTTTGTTCTTCTATGTTGAAGCGTTCGTTTACAGTAGCTGTTTTTATTTTTGGTTTCATTCTGTTCTCTCCTATATAGATAGATGAATTTGGAACTCTAAATCCAACATGGTTTGTAGTAGCTCTTTGAAATTTGACAAAATAAAGGGTTCTCAGTTTTGATTCTATGGTTTGTTTCCTCTTCAAGTAGCCCTAGGCACAGAATGTGGAAAAGCACTTTCATTGAAATGCGTTGCCAAGCGTCCAAGACATAATGATTTTCCGAAATACCAGCAAATATTTATTCACCCAATCTTGATGATAATGGTGGTAATGACAAGTACACCAATCCCACTTGGCTTACCAAAAATTGTTCTTCTAGGTTGAAGCTTTCGTTTACAATAGCAGTTTTTATTTTTAGGTTTCACTCTGTTCTCTCCTATATAGATAGATGAATTTGGAACTCTA
Source organism: Callospermophilus lateralis (assembly GCF_048772815.1). NCBI lineage: Eukaryota > Metazoa > Chordata > Mammalia > Rodentia > Sciuridae > Callospermophilus > Callospermophilus lateralis. The sequence continues at coordinate 20,626 of NW_027510220.1, forward strand.
AATCCAACATGGTTTGTAGTAGCTCTTTGAAACTTGACAAAATAAAGTAGTTCTCAGTTTTGTCTCTATGGTTTGTTTCCAATTCAAGTAGCCCTAGGCACACACTGTGGAAAACCACTTTCATTGATAGGGGTTGCCAAGCTTCTAAGAAATAACTAGTTTCCGAAATGCCAGCAAATATTTTCTCACCCAATCTTGAGGATACTTGGTGGTAATGATTGGTGCACAAATCACACTTGGCTCATCAAATTTTGTTCTTCTAGTTTGAAGCGTTCGTCTACAGTTGTCGTTTTTATTTAGTTTTCCCTCTTTTCTCTCCTATATAGATAGATGAATTTGGAACTCTAAATCCAACATGGTTTGTAGTAGCTCTTTGAACTTGACAAAATAAAGTAGTTCTCAGTTTTCTCTCTATGGTTTGTTCCTCTTAAAGTACCCCTAAGCAGAGACTGTGGAAATGCACTTTCATTGAAAGGGGTTGCCAAGCTTCCAAGAAATTACGTGTTTCCGAAATACCGGCAAATATTTTTTCACAAAATCTTGATGATACGTTGTGGTAATGACAAGTACTCAAATCCCACTTGGCTCACCAAATTTTGTTCTTCTAGGTTGAAGCGTTCGTCTACAGTAGCAGTTTTTATATTTAGGTTTCACTCTGTTCTCTTCTACATAGATAGATGAATTTGGAACTCTAAATCCAACATGCTTTGTAGTAGCTCTTTGAAACTTGACAAAATAAAGGGTTCTCAGTTTTGTCTCTATGGTTTGTTTCCTCTTCAAGTAGCCCTAGGCACAGAATGTGGAAAAGCACTTTCATTGAAAGGCGTTGCCAAGCTTCCAAGAAATAACGAGTTTCCGAAATACCAGCAAATATTTATTCACCCAATCTTGATGATACTTTGTGGTAATGATCAGGACACAAATCCCACTTGGCTCACCAAATTCTGTTCTTCGAGGTTTAAGCGTTCGTCTACAGAAGTCGGTTTTATATTTAGGTTTCTCTCTGTTCTCTTCTATATAGATAGATGAATTTGGAACTCTAAATCCAACATTGTTTGTAGTAGCTCTTTGAAACTGACAAAATAAAGTAGTTCTCAGTTTTCTCTTTATGGTTTGTTCCTCTTAAAGTACCCCTAAGCAGAGACTGTGGAAATGCACTTTCATTGAAAGGGGTTGCCAAACTTCCAAGAAATTACGATTTTCCGAAATACCAGCAAATATGTTTTCACCCAATCTTGATGATACTTGGTGGTAATGATCAGGATACAAATCCCACTTGGCTCACCAAATTCTGTTCTTCTAGGTTTAAGCGTTCGTCTACAGTAGCAGTTTTTATATTTAGGTTTCCCTCTGTTCTCTCCTATATAGATAGATGAATTTGGAACTCTAAATCCAACATGGTTTGTAGTAGCTCTTTGAACTTGACAAAATAAAGTAGTTCTCAGTTTTGTCTCTATGCTTTGTTTCCTCTTCAAGTAGCCATAAGCAGAGATTGTGGAAAAGCACTTTCATTGAAAGGTGTAGCCAAGCTTCCAAGAAATTACGAGTTTCCGAAATACCAGCAAATATTTTTTCCCCCAATCTTGATGATACTTGGTGGTATTGACAAGTACTCAAATCCCACTTGGCTCACCAAATTGTGTTCTTCTAGGTTGAAGCGTTCGCCAACAGTAGCAGTTTTTATATTTAGGTTTCACTCTGTTCTCTTCTGCATAGATAGATGAATTTGGAACTCTAAATGCGACATGGTATTTACTAGCTCTTTGAAACTTGGCAAAATAAAGAAGTTCTCAGTTTTGTCTCTATGCTTTGTCTCATCTTCAAGTAGCTTTACGCACAGACTGTGGAAAACCACTTTCATTCAGAGGGGTTGCCAAGCTTCTAAGAAATAACCAGTTTCCGAAATACTAGCCAATATTTTTTCACCAAATCTTGATGATACTTATTTGTAATGATCAGTACACTAATCCCACTTGGCTCACCAAATTTTGTTCTTCTAGGTTGAAGCGTTCGTCTACAGTAGCAGTTTTTATATTTAGGTTTTCCTCTGTTCTCTCCTATATAGATAGATGAATTTGGAACTCTAAATCCAACATGGTTTTTACTAGCTCTTTGAAACTTGACAAAAAAAAGTAGTTCTCAGTTTTGTCTCTATGGTTTGTTTCCTCTTCAAGTAGCCATAAGCAGAGACTGTGGAAAAGCACTTTCATTGAAAGATGTTGGCAAGCTTCCAAGAAATTACGTGTTTCCGAAATACCAGCAAATATTTTTTCACAAAATCTTGATGATAAGTTGTGGTAATGACAAGTACACAAATCCCAGTTGGCTCACCAAATTTTGTTCTTCTAGGTTGAAGCGTTCGTCTACAGTAGCAGTTTTTATATTTAGGTTTCCCTCTGTTCTCTCCTATATAGATAGATGAATTTGGAATTGTAAATCCAACATGGATTGTAGTAGCTCTTTGAAACTTGACAAAATAAAGTAGTTCTCAGTTTTGTCTCTATGGTTTGTTTCCTCTTCAAGTAGCCATATGCAGAGACTGTGGAAAAGCACTTTCATTGAAAGGTGTTGCCAAGCTTCCAAGAAATTACGTGTTTCCGAAATACCGGCAAATATTTTTTCACAAAATATTGGTGATACGTTGTGGTAATGACAAGTACTCAAATCCCACTTGGCTCACCAAATTTTGTTCTTCTAGGTTGAAGCTTTCGTCTACAGTAGCAGTTTTTATATTTAGGTTTCACTCTGTTCTCTTCTACATAGATAGATGAATTTGGAACTCTAAATCCAACATGCTTTGTAGTAGCTCTTTGAAACTTGACAAAATAAAGGGTTCTCAGTTTTGTCTCTATGGTTTGTTTCCTCTTCAAGTAGCCCTAGGCACAGAATGTGGAAAAGCACTTTCATTGAAAGGCGTTGCCAAGCTTCCAAGAAATAACGAGTTTCCGAAATACCAGCAAATATTTTTTCACCCAAACTTGATGATACTTGGTGGTAATGATCAGGACACAAATCCCACTTGGCTCACCAAATTCTGTTCTTCGAGGTTTAAGCGTTCGTCTACAGAAGTCGGTTTTATATTTAGGTTTCTCTCTGTTCTCTTCTATAAAGATAGATGAATTTGGAACTCTAAATCCAACATTGTTTGTAGTAGCTCTTTGAAACTGACAAAATAAAGTAGTTCTCAGTTTTCTCTTTATGGTTTGTTCCTCTTAAAGTACCCCTAAGCAGAGACTGTGGAAATGCACTTTCATTGAAAGGGGTTGCCAAGCTTCCAAGAAATTACGATTTTCCGAAACACCAGCAAATATTTTTTCACCCAATCTTGATGATACTTGGTGGTAATGATCAGGATACAAATCCCACTTGGCTCACCAAATTCTGTTCTTCTAGGTTTAAGCGTTCGTCTACAGTAGCAGTTTTTATATTTAGGTTTCCCTCTGTTCTCTCCTATATAGATAGATGAATTTGAAACTCTAAATCCAACATGGTTTGTAGTAGCTCTTTGAAACTTGACAAAATAAAGTAGTTCTCAGTTTTGTCTCTATGGTTTGTTTCCTCTTCAAGTAGCCATAAGCAGAGATTGTGGAAAAGCACTTTCATTGAAAGGTGTTGCCAAGCTTCCAAGAAATAACGAGTTTCCGAAATAACAGCAAATATTTTTTCACACAATCTTGATGATACGTGGTGGTAATGACAAGTACACAAATCCCACTTGGCTCACCAAATTTTGTTCTTCTAGGTTGAAGCATTCGTCTAAAGTAGCAGTTTTTATATTTAGGTTTCACTCTGTTCTCTCCTATATAGATAGATGAATTTGGAACTCTAAATCCAACTTGGTTTGTAGTAGCTCTTTGAAACTTGACAAAATAAAGTAGTTCTCAGTTTTGTCTCTATGGTTTGTTTCCAATTCAAGTAGCCCTAGGCACAGACTGTGGAAAACCACTTTCATTGATAGGGGTTGCCAAGCTTCTAAGAAATAACTAGTTTCCGAAATGCCAGCAAATATTTTTTCACCCAATCTTGAGGATACTTGGTGGAAATGATTGGTGCACAAATCCCACTTGGCTCATCAAATTTTTGTTCTTCTAGGTTGAACCGTTCGTCTACAGTAGCAGTTTTTATATTTAGGGTTTCCCTCTGTTCTCTCCTATATAGATAGATGAATTTGGAACTCTAAATCCAACATGGTTTGTAGGAGCTCGTTGAAACTTGACAAAATAAAGTATTTCTCAGTTTTGTCTCTATGGTTTGTTTCCTCTTCAAGTAGCCATTAGCAGAGATTGTGGAAAGCACTTTCATTGAAAAGGTGTGCCAAGCTTCCAAAAAATAACGAGTTTCCGAAATAACAGCAAATATTTTTTCACCCAATCTTGATGATACGTGGTGGTAATGACAAGTACACAAATCCCCCACTTGGCCTCACCAAATTTTTGTTCTTCTAGGTTGAAGCGTTCGTCTACACTAGCAGTTTTTATATGTAGGTTTCACTCTGTTTTCTATTATATAGATAGATGAATTTGGAACTCTAAATCCAACATGGTTTCTAGTAGCCCTTTGAAACTTGACAAAATAAAGTAGTTCTCAGATTTGTCTCTATGGTTTGTTTCCAATTCAAGTAGCCCTAGCACAGACTGTGGAAAACCACTTTCATTGACAGGGGTTGCCAAGCTTCTAAGAAATAACTAGTTTCCGAAATGCCAGCAAATATTTTTTCACCAATCTTGAGGATACTTGGTGGTAATGTTTGGTACACAAATCCCACTTGGCTCATCAAATTTTGTTCTTCTAGGTAGAAGCGTTCGTCTACAGTAGTCGTTTTTATTTAGGTTTCCCTCTTTTTTCTCCTATATAGATAGATGAAATTGGAACTCTAAATCCAACATGGTTTGTAGTAGCTCTTTGAAACTTGACAAAACAAAGTAGTTCCAGTTTTGTCTCTATGGTTTGTTTCCTCTTCAAGTAGCCATAAGCAGAGACTGTGGAAAAAGCACTTTCATTGAAAGGTTAGCCAAGCTTCCAAGAAATTACGAGTTTCCGAAATACCAGCAAATATTTTTCCCCCATCTTGATGATACGTGGTGGTAATCACAAGTCTCAAATCCCACTTGGCTCACCAAATTTTGTTCTTCTAGGTTGAATCGTTCGTCTACAGTATCAGTTTTTATATTTAGGTTTCACTCTGTTCTCTTCTACATATATAGATGAATTTGGAACTCTAAATCCAACATGGTTTCTAGTAGCTCTTTGAAACTTGACAAAATAAAGGGTTCTCAGTTTTGTCTCTATGGTTTGGTTTCTCTTCAAGTAGCCCTAGGCACAGACTGTGGAAAAGCACTTTCATTGAAAGGGGTTGCCAAGCTTCCAAGAAATAACGAGTTTCCTAAATACCAGTAAATATTTTTACACCCAATCTTGATGCTACTTGGTGGTAATGATCAGGACACAAATCCCACTTTGCTCACCAAATTATGTTCTTCTAGGTTTAAGCGTTCTTCTACAGAAGTCGTTTATATATTTAGGTTTCACTCTGTTCTCTTCTATATAGATAGATGAATTTGGAACACTAAATCCAACATGGTTTGTAGTAGCTCTTTGAAACTTGACAAAATAAAGTAGTTCTCAGTTTTGTCTCTTTGGTTTGTTTCCAATTCAAGTAGACCTACGCACAGACTGTGGAAGAGCACTTTCATTGAGAGGGGTTGCCAAGCTTCTAAGAAATAACTAGTTTCCGAAATGCCAGCAAATATTTTTTCCCCCAATCTTGATGATACGTGGTGGTAATGACAAGTACTCAAATTCCACTTGGCTCACCAAATTTTGTTCTTCTAGGTTGAAGCGTTCGTCTACAGTAGCAGTTTTTATATTTAGGTTTCACTCTGTTCTCTTCTACATAGATAGATGAATTTGGAACTCTAAATCCAACATGGTTTGTAGTAGCTCTTTGAAACTTGACAAAATAAAGTAGTTCTCAGTTTTGTCTCTATGGTTTGTTTCCAATTCAAGTAGCCCTAGGCACACACTGTGGAAAACCACTTTCATTGATAGGGGTTGCCAAGCTTCTAAGAAATAACTAGTTTCCGAAATGCCAGTAAATATTTTTTCACCCAATCTTGAGGATACTTGGTGGTAATGATTGGTGCACAAATCCCACTTGGCTCATCAAATTTTGTTCTTCTAGTTTGAAGCGTTCGTCTACAGTTGTCGTTTTTATTTAGTTTTCCCTCTTTTCTCTCCTATATAGATAGATGAATTTGGAACTCTAAATCCAACAAGGTTTGTAGTAGCTCTTTGAACTTGACAAAATAAAGTAGTTCTCAGTTTTCTCTCTATGGTTTGTTCCTCTTAAAGTACCCCTAAGCAGAGACTGTGGAAATGCACTTTCATTGAAAGGGGTTGCCAAGCTTCCAAGAAAGTATGAGTTTCCGAAATACCAGCAAATATTTTTTCACCCAATCTTGATGATACGTGGTGGTAATGACAAGTACACAAATCCCACTTGGCTCACCAAATTTTGTTCTTCTAGGTTGAATCGTTCGTCTACAGTAGCAGTTTTTATATTTAGGTTTCACTCTGTTCTCTCCTATATAGATAGATAAATTTGGAACTCTAAATCCAACATGGTTTGTAGTATCTCTTTGAACTTGACAAAATAAAGTAGTTCTCAGTTTTGTCTCTATGGTTTGTTTCCTCTTCAAGTAGCCCTAGGCACAGAATGTGGAAAAGCACTTTCATTGAAAGGCGTTGCCAAGCTTCCAAGAAATAACGAGTTTCCGAAATACCAGCAAATATTTTTTCACCCAATCTTGATGATACTTGGTGGTAATGATCAGGACACAAATCCCACGTGGCTCACCAAATTCTGTTCTTCGAGTTTTAAGCGTTCGTCTACAGAAGTCGGTTTTATATTTAGGTTTCTCTCTGTTCTCTTCTATATAGATAGATGAATTTGGAACTCTAAATCCAACATTGTTTGTAGTAGCTCTTTGAAACTGACAAAATAAAGTAGTTCTCAGTTTTCTCTTTATGGTTTGTTCCTCTTAAAGTACCCTTAAGCAGAGACTGTGGAAATGCACTTTCATTGAAAGGGGTAGCCAAGCTTCCAAGAAATTACGATTTTCCGAAATACCAGCAAATATTTTTTTCACCCAATCTTGATGATACTTGGTGGTAATGATCAGGATACAAATCCCACTTGGCTCACCAAATTCTGTTCTTCTAGGTTTAAGCGTTCGTCTACAGTAGCAGTTTTTATATTTAGGTTTCCCTCTGTTCTCTCCTATATAGATAGATGAATTTGGAACTCTAAATCCAACATGGTTTGTAGTAGCTCTTTGAACTTGACAAAATAAAGTAGTTCTCAGTTTTGTCTCTATGCTTTGTTTCCTCTTCAAGTAGCCATAAGCAGAGACTGTGGAAAAGCACTTTCATTGAGAGGGGTTGCCAAGCTTCTAAGAAATAACGAGTTTCCGAAATACCAGCAAATATTTTTTCCCCCAATCTTGATGATACGTGGTGGTATTGACAAGTACTCAAATCCCACTTGGCTCACCAAATTGTGTTCTTCTTGGTTGAAGCGTTCGTCAACAGTAGCAGTTTTTATATTTAGGTTTCACTCTGTTCTCTTCTGCATAGATAGATGAATTTGGAACTCTAAATCCGACATGGTTCGTAGTAGCTCTTTGAAACTTGGCAAAATAAAGGAGTTCTCAGTTTTGTCTCTATGCTTTGTCTCCTCTTCAAGTAGCTTTACGCACAGACTGTGGAAAACCACTTTCATTCAGAGGGGTTGTCAAGCTTCTAAGAAATAACAAGTTTCCGAAATACCAGCAAATATTTTTTCACCCAATCTTGATGATACTTGGTGGTAATGATCAGTACACTATTCCCACTTGGCTCAAGAAATTTTGTTCTTCTAGGTTGAAGCGTTCGTCTACAGTAGCAGTTTTTATATTTAGGTTTCCCTCTGTTCTCTCCTATATAGATAGATGAATTTGGAACTGTAAATCCAACATGGATTGTAGTAGCTCTTTGAAACTTGACAAAATAAAGTAGTTCTCAGTTTTGTCTCTATGGTTTGTTTCCTCTTCAAGTAGCCATATGCAGAGACTGTGGAAAAGCACTTTCATTGAAAGGTGTTGCCAAACTTCCAAGAAATTACGTGTTTCCGAAATACCGGCAAATATTTTTTCACAAAATCTTCATGATACGTTGTGGTAATGACAAGTACTCAAATCCCACTTGGCTCACCAAATTTTGTTCTTCTAGGTTGAAGCGTTCGTCTACAGTAGCAGTTTTTATATTTAGGTTTAACTCTGTTCTCTTCTACATAGATAGATGAATTTGGAACTCTAAATCCAACATGCTTTGTAGTAGCTCTTTGAAACTTGACAAAATAAAGGGTTCTCAGTTTTGTCTCTATGGTTTGTTTCCTCTTCAAGTAGCCCTAGGCACAGAATGTGGAAAAGCACTTTCATTGAAAGGCGTTGCCAAGCTTCCAAGAAATAACGAGTTTCCGAAATACCAGCAAATATTTTTTCACCCAATCTTGATGATACTTGGTGGTAATGATCAGGACACAAATCCCACTTGGCTCACCAAATTCTGTTCTTCGAGATTTAAGCGTTCGTCTACAGAAGTCGGTTATATATTTAGGTGTCTCTCTGTTCTCTTCTATATAGATAGATGAATTTGGAACTCTAAATCCAACATTGTTTGTAGTAGCTCTTTGAAACTGACAAAATAAAGTAGTTCTCAGTTTTCTCTTTATGGTTTGTTCCTCTTAAAGTACCCCTAAGCAGAGACTGTGGAAATGCACATTCATTGAAAGGGGTTGCCAAACTTCCAAGAAATTACGATTTTCCGAAATACCAGCAAATATTTTTTCACCCAATCTTGATGATACTTGGTGGTAATGATCAGGATACAAATCCCACTTGGCTCAGCAAATTCTGTTCTTCTAGGTTTAAGCGTTCGTCTACAGTAGCAGTTTTTATATTTAGGTTTCCCTCTGTTCTCTCCTATATAGATAGATGAATTTGAAACTCTAAATCCAACATGGTTTGTAGTAGCTCTTTGAAACTTGACAAAATAAAGTAGTTCTCAGTTTTGTCTCTATGGTTTGTTTCCACTTCAAGTAGCCATAAGCAGAGATTGTGGAAAAGCACTTTCATTGAAAGGTGTTGCCAAGCTTCCAAGAAATAACGAGTTTCCGAAATAACAGCAAATATTTTTTCACCCAATCTTGATGATACGTGGTGGTAATGACAAGTACACAAATCCCACTTGGCTCACCAAATTTTGTTCTTCTAGGTTGAAGCGTTCGTCTAAACTAGCAGTTTTTATATTTAGGTTTCACTCTGTTCTCTCCTATATAGATAGATGAATTTGGAACTCTAAATCCAACTTGGTTTGTAGTAGCTCTTTGAAACTTGACAAAATAAAGTAGTTCTCAGTTTTGTCTCTATGGTTTGTTTCCAATTCAAGTAGCCCTAGGCACAGACTGTGGAAAACCACTTTCATTGATAGGGGTTGCCAAGCTTCTAAGAAATAATAGTTTCCGAAATGCCAGCAAATATTTTTTCACCCAATCTTGAGGATACTTGGTGGTAATGATTGGTGCACAAATCCCACTTGGCTCATCAAATTTTGTTCTTCTAGGTTGAAGCTTTCGTCTACAGTAGCAGTTTTTATATTTAGGTTTCACTCTGTTCTCTCCTATATAGATAGATGAATTTGGAACTCTAAATCCAACATGGTTTGTAGGAGCTCGTTGAAACTTGACAAAATAAAGTAGTTCTCAGTTTTGTCTCTATGGTTTGTTTCCTCTTCAAGTAGCCATTAGCAGAGATTGTGGAAAAGCACTTTCATTGAAAGGTGTTGCCAAGCTTCCAAAAAATAACGAGTTTCCGAAATAACAGCAAATATTTTTTCACCCAATCTTGATGATACCTGGTGGTAATGACAAGTACACAAATCCCACTTGGCTCACCAAATTTTGTTCTTCTAGGTTGAAGCATTCGTCTACAGTAGCAGTTTTTATATTTAGGTTTCACTCTGTTCTCTCCTATATAGATAGATGAATTTGGAACTCTAAATCCAACATGGTTTGTAGTAGCTCTTTGAAACTTGACAAAATAAAGTAGTTCTCAGTTTTGTCTCTATGGTTTGTTTCCAATTCAAGTAGCCCTAGGCACAGACTGTGGAAAACCACTTTCATTGAGAGGGGTTGCCAAGCTTCTAAGAAATAACTAGTTTCCGAAATGCCAGCAAATATTTTTTCCCCCAATCTTGATGATACGTGGTGGTAATGACAACTACTCAAATGCCACTTGGCTCACCAAATTTTGTTCTTCTAGGTTGAAGCGTTCGTCTACAGTAGCAGTTTTTATATTTTGGTTTCCCTCTGTTCTCTCCTATATAGATAGATTAATTTGGAACTCTAAATCCAACATGGTTTGTAGTAGCTCTTTGAAACTTGACAAAATAAAGGGTTCTCAGTTTTGTCTCTGTGGTTTGTTGCCTCTTCAAGTAGCCCTAGGCACAGACTGTGGAAATGCACTTTAATTGAAAGGGTTTGCCAAGCTTCCAAGAAATTATGATTTTCCGAAATACCAGCAAATATTTTTTCACCCAATCTTGATGATACTTGGTGGTAATGATCGGTACAAAATCCCACTTGGATCATCAAATTTTGTTCTTCTAGGTTGAAGCGTTCGTCTACAGTAGTCGTTTTTATATTTAGGTTTCACTCTGTTCTCTTCTACATAGATAGATGAATTTGGAACTCTAAATCCAACATGGTTTGTAGTAGCTCTTTTAAACTTGACAAAATAAAGGAGTTCTCAGTTTTGTCTCTATGGTTTGTTTTCTCTGAATGTAGCCATAAGCAGAGACTGTGGAAAAGCACTTTCATTGAAAGGTGTAGCCAAGCTTCCAAGAAATTACTAGTTTCCGAAATACCAGCAAATATTTTTTCCCCCAATCTTGATGATATGTGGTGGTAATGACAAGTACTCAAATTGCACTTGGCTCACCAAATTTTGTTCTTCTATTTTGAAGCGTTCGTCTACAGTATCAGTTTTTATATTTAGGTTTCACTCTGTTCTCTTCTACATAGATAGATGAATTTGGAACTCTAAATCCAACATGGTTTGTAGTAGCTCTTTGAAACTAGACAAAATAAAGGGGTTCTCAGATTTGTCTCTATGGTTTTTTTCCTCTTCAAGTAGCCCTAGGCACAGACTGTGGAAAAGCACTTTCATTGAAATGCGTTGCCAAGCTTCCAAGAAATTACGAGTTTCCGAAATACCAGCAAATATTTTTTCACCCAATCTTGATGATACTTGGTGGTAATGATCAGGACACAAATCCCACTTGGCTCACCAAATTCTGTACTTCGAGGTTTAAGCGTTCGTCTACAGAAGTCGGTTTTATATTTAGGTTTCTCTCTGTTCTCTTCTATATAGATAGATGAATTTGGAACTCTAAATCCAACATTGTTTGTAGTAGCTCTTTGAAACTGACAAAATAAAGTAGTTCTCAGTTTTCTCTTTATGGTTTGTTCCTCTTAAAGTACCCCTAAGCAGAGACTGTGGAAATGCACTTTCATTGAAAGGGGTTGCCAAGCTTCCAAGAAATTACGATTTTCCGAAATACCAGCAAATATTTTTTCACCCAATCTTGATAATGCTTGGTGGTAATGATCAGGATACAAATCCCACTTGGCTCACCAAATTCTGTTCTTCTAGGTTTAAGCGTTCGTCTACAGTAGCAGTTTTTATATTTAGGTTTCCCTCTGTTCTCTCCTATATAGATAGATGAATTTGAAACTCTAAATCCAACATGGTTTGTAGTAGCTCTTTGAAACTTGACAAAATAAAGTAGTTCTCAGTTTTGTCTCTATGGTTTGTTTCCTCTTCAAGTAGCCATAAGCAGAGATTGTGGAAAAGCACTTTCATTGAAAGGTGTTGCCAAGCTTCCAAGAAATAACGAGTTTCCGAAATAACAGCAAATATTTTTTCACCCAATCTTGATGATACGTGGTGGTAATGACAAGTACACAAATCCCACTTGGCTCACCAAATTTTGTTCTTCTAGGTTGAAGCGTTCGTCTACAGTAGCAGTTTTTATATTTAGGTTTCACTCTGTTCTCTCCTATATAGATAGATGAATTTGGAACTCTAAATCCAGCATGGTTTGTAGTAGCTCTTTGAAACTTGACAAAATAAAGTAGTTCTCAGTTTTGTCTCTATGGTTTGTTTCCAATTCAAGTAGCCCTAGGCACAGACTGTGGAAAACCACTTTCATTGATAGGGGTTGCCAAGCTTCTAAGAAATAACTTGTTTCCGAAATGCCAGCAAATATTTTTTCACCCAATCTTGAGGATACTTGGTGGTAATGATTGGTGCATAAATCCCACTTGGCTCATCAAATTTTGTTCTTCTAGGTTGAAGCGTTCGTCTACAGTAGCAGTTTTTATATTTAGGTTTCCCTCTGTTCTCTCCTATATAGATAGATGAATTTGGAACTCTAAATCCAACATGGTTTGTAGGAGCTCGTTGAAACTTGACAAAATAAAGTAGTTCTCAGTTTTGTCTCTATGGTTTGTTTCCTCTTCAAGTAGCCATATGCAGAGACTGTGGAAAAGCACTTTCATTGAAAGGGGTTGCCTGCTTCCAAGAAATTACGTGTTTCCGAAATATCGTCAAATATTTTTTCACAAAATCTTGATGATACGTGGTAATGACAAGTACACAAATATCAGTTAGCTCACCAAATTTTGTTCTTCTAGGTTGAAGCGTTCGTCTACAGTAGCAGTTTTTATATTTAGGTTTCCCTCTGTTCTCTCCTATATAGATAGATGAATTTGGAACTCTAAATGCAATATGGTTTGTAGTAGCTCCTTGAAACTTGACAAAATAAAGTAGTTCTCAGTTTTGTCTCTATGGTTTGTTTCCTCTTCAAGTAGCCATAAGCAGGGACTGTGGAAAAGCACCTTCATTGAAAGGTGTAGCCAAGCTTCCAAGAAATTACGAGTTTCCGAAATACCAGCAAATATTTTTCACCCAATCTTGATGATACGTGGTGGTAATGACAAGTACACAAATCCCACTTGGCTCACCAAATTTTGTTCTTCTAGGTTGAAGCGTTCGTGTACAGTAGCAGTATTTATATTTAGGTTTCACTCTATTCTCTCCTATATAGATAGATGAATTTGGAACTCTAAATCCAACATGGTTTGTAGTAGCTATTTGAAACTTGACAAAAAAAGTAGTTCTCAGTTTTGTCTCTATGGTTTGTTTCCAATTCAAGTAGCCCTAGGCACAAACTGTGGAAAACCACTTTCATTGAGAGGGGTTGACAAGCTTCTAAGAAATAACTAGTTTCCGATATGCCAGCAAATATTTTTTCACCCAATCTTGAGGATACTTGGTGGTAATGATGGTGCACAAATCCCACTTGGCTCATCAAATTTTGTTCTTCTAGGTTGAAGCGTTCATCTACAGTAGTCGTTTTTATTTAGGTTTCCCTCTGTTCTCTCCTATATAGATAGATGAATTTGGAACTCTAAATCCAACAGGGTTTGTAGTAGCTCTTTGAAACTTGACAAAATAAAGGAGTTCTCAGTTTTGTCTCTATGGTTTGTTTCCTCTTCAAGTAGCCAGAAGCAGAGACTGTGGAAATGCACTTTCATTGAAAGGTGTAGCCAAGCTTCCAAGAAATTACGAGTTTCCGAAATACCAGCAAATATTTTTTCCCCCAATCTTGATGATACGTCGTGGTAATTCCAAGTTCTCAAATCCCACTTGGCTCACCAAATTTTGTTCTTCTAGTTTTAAGTGTACTTCGACAGTAGCAGTTTTTATATTTAGGTGTCCCTCTGTTCTCTCCTATATAGATAGATGAATTTGGAACTCTAAATCCAACATGGTTTGTTGTAGCTCTTTGAAACGTGACAAAATAAAGTAGTTCTCAGTTTTGTCTCTATGGTTTGTTTCCTCTTCAAGTAGCCATAAGCAGAGACTGTGGAAAAGCACTTTCATTGAAAGGGGTTGCCTGCTTCCAAGAAATTACGTGTTTCCGAAATATCGTCAAATATTTTTTCACAAAATCTTGATGATACGTGGTGGTAATGACAAGTACACAAATATCAGTTAGCTCACCAAATTTTGTTCTTCTAGGTTGAAGCGTTCGTCTACAGTAGCAGTTTTTATATTTAGGTTTCCCTCTGTTCTCTCCTATATAGATAGATGAATTTGGAACTCTAAATGCAATATGGTTTGTAGTAGCTCCTTGAAACTTGACAAAATAAAGTAGTTCTCAGTTTTGTCTCTATGGTTTGTTTCCTCTTCAAGTAGCCATAAGCAGGGACTGTGGAAAAGCACCTTCATTGAAAGGTGTAGCCAAGCTTCCAAGAAATTACGAGTTTTCGAAATACCAGCAAATATTTTTTCACCCAATCTTGATGATACGTGGTGGTAATGACAAGTACACAAATCCCACTTGGCTCACCAAATTTTGTTCTTCTAGGTTGAAGCGTTCGTGTACAGTAGCAGTATTTATATTTAGGTTTCACTCTATTCTCTCCTATATAGATAGATGAATTTGGAACTCTAAATCCAACATGGTTTGTAGTAGCTATTTGAAACTTGACAAAATAAAGTAGTTCTCAGTTTTGTCTCTATGGTTTGTTTCCAATTCAAGTAGCCCTAGGCACAAACTGTGGAAAACCACTTTCATTGAGAGGGGTTGACAAGCTTCTAAGAAATAACTAGTTTCCGATATGCCAGCAAATATTTTTTCACCCAATCTTGAGGATACTTGGTGGTAATGATGGTGCACAAATCCCACTTGGCTC
>NW_027510221.1:0-35483 GCF_048772815.1 Callospermophilus lateralis
AAAATTTGGTGAGCCAAGTGGGATTTTTGTACTGATCAATACCGCCAAGTATCATCAAGATTGGTTGAAAAAATATTTGCTGGTATTTCGAAAACTCGTTATTTCTTAGATGCTTGAAACCCCTCTCAATGAACGTGCTTTCCATAGTCTGTGGCTAGGGCTATTTGAAGAGGAAACAAACCATAGAGACAAAACTGATAACTCCTTTATTTTGTCAAATTTCAAAGAGATAATACAAACCATGTTGGATTTAGAGTTCCAAATTCATCTATCTATATGAGAGAACAGAGGAAAACCTAAAAATAAAAACTGCTACTGTAGATGAACGCTTCAACCTAGAAGAAGAAAATTTGGTGAGCCAAGTGGGATTGGTGTACTGTTCATTACCACCAAGTATCATCAAGATTGGGTGAAAAAATATTTGCTGGTATTTCGGACACTCGTTATTTCTTAGAAGATTGGCAACGCTTCTCAATGAAAGTGCTTTTCCACAGTCTGTGCCTAGGGCTACTTGAAGAGGAAACAAACCATAAAGACAAAACTGAGATCGCCTTTATTTGGTCAAGTTTCAAAGAGCTACTACAAAGCATGTTGGATTTAGAGTTCCAAATTAATCTCTCTATATAATAGAGAACAAAGTGAAACCTAAAAATAAAAACTGCTACTGAAAAAGAATGCTTCAACCTAGAAGAATAAAATGTGGTGAGCCAAGTGGGATTTGTGTACTTGTCATTACCACCAGGTATCATCAAGATAGGGTGAAAAAATATTTGCTGGTATTTCGGAAAATCGTAATTTCTTGGAAGCTTGGCAACTCCTTTCAATGAAAGTGCTTTTCGACAGTCTCTGCTTAGGGCTACTTGAACAGGAAACAAATCATAGAGACAAAACTGAGAACTATTTTTTTTTGTAAAGTTTCAAAGACCTAGTACAAACCATGTTGGATTTAGAGTTCCCAATTCAGCTATCTATATAGGAGAGAACAGAGGGAAACCTAAAAATATAGACTGCTACTGTAAACGAACGCTTCAAACTAGAAGAACAAAATTTGGTGAGTCAAGTGGGATTTCTATAACGATCATTACCACAAAATATCATCAAGTTTGGGTGAAAAAATATTTGCTGGTATTTCGGAAACTCGTTATTTCTTCGAAGCTTGGCAAACCCTTTCAATGAAAGTGCTTTTCCACAGTCTCTGCTTAGGGCTACTTGAAGATGAAACAAATCATAGAGACAAAACTGAGAACTACTTTTTTTTGTCAAGTTTCAAAGAGCTAGTACAAACCATGTTGAATTTAGAGTTCCAAATTCAGCTGTCTATATAGGAGAAAACAGAGGGAAACCTAAAATTATATACTGCTACTGTAAACGAATGCTTCAACCTAGAAGAACAAAATTTCGTGAGCCAAGTGGGATTTGTGTACTTGTCATTACCACCACGTATCATCAAGATTGGGTAAAAAAGTATTTGCTGGTATTTCGGAAACTCGTAATTTCTTGGAAGCTTGGCAACTCCTTTCAATGAAAGTGCTTTTCCACACTCTCTGCTTAGGGCTACTTGAAGAGGAAACAAATCATAAAGACAAAACTGAGAACTACTTTTTTTTGTCAAGTTTCAAAGAGCTAGTAAAAACCATGCTGGATTTAGAGTTCCCAATTCAGCTATCTATATAGGAGAGAACAGAGGGAAACCTAAAAATATAGACTGCTACTGTAAACGAACGCTTCAAACTAGAAGAACAAAATTTGGTGAGTCAAGTGGGATTTCTGTACCGATCATTACCACGAAGTATCATCAAGTTTGGGTGAAAAAATATTTGCTGGTATTTCGGAAACTCGTTATTTCTTCGAAGCTTGGCAAACCCTTTCAATGAAAGTACTTTTCCACAGTCTCTGCTTAGGGCTACTTGAAGAGGAAACAAATCATAGAAACAAAACTGAGAACACCTTTATTTTGCCAAATTTCAAAGACCTACTACAAACCATCTTGCATTTAGAGTTCCAAATTCATCTATCTATATAGGAAAGAACAGAGAAAAACCTAAAAATATAAACTGCTACTGTAAACGAACGCTTCAACCTAGAAACAAAATTTGGTGAGTCAAGTGGGATTTGTGTACCAATCATTACCACCAAGTATCATCCAGATTTGGTGAAAAAATATTTGCTGGTATTTTGGAAACTCGTTATTTCTTGGTAGATTGGTAACACCTTTCAATGAAAGTTCTTTTCCACTCTGTGCCTAGGGCTACTTGAAGAGGAAACAAACCATATAGAAAATACTGAGAACTCCTTTATTTTGTCAAATTTCAAAGAGCTACTACAAACCATGTTGGATTTAGTGTTCCAAATTCATCTTTCTATATAGGAGAGAACAAAGTGAAACCTAAAAATAAATACTGCTACGGTAAACGAACGCTTTAACCGAGAAGAACAAAATTTGGTGAGCCAAGTGGGATTTGTGTACTTGTCATTACCACCACGTATCATGAAGATTGGGTAAAAAAGTATTTGCTGGTATTTCGGAACTCGTAATTTCTTGGAACCTTGGCAACTCCTTTCAATGAAAGTGCTCTTCCACAGTCTCTGCTTGGGGCTTTTTGAAGAGGAAACAAATCATAGAGACAACACTGAGAACTACTTTTTTTTGTCAAGTTTCAAAGAGCTAGTACAAACCATGTTGAATTTAGAGTTCCAAATTCAGCTATCTATATAGGAGAAAACAGAGGGAAACCTAAAAATATAAACTGCTACTGTAAACGAAGGCTTCAACCTAGAAGAACAAAATTTCGTGAGCCAAGTGGGATTTGTGTACTTGTCATTACCACCACGTATCATCAAGATTGGGTAAAAAAGTATTTGCTGGTATTTCGGAAACTCGTAATTTCGTGGAAGCTTGGCAACTCCTTTCATTGAAAGAGCTTTTCCACAGTCTCTGCTTAGGGCTACTTGAAGAGGAAACAAATCATAGAAACAAAACTGAGAACACCTTTATTTTGCCAAGTTTCAAAGAGCTACTACAAACCATGTTGCATTTAGAGTTCCAAATTCATCTATCTATATAGGAAAGAACAGAGAAAAACCTAAAAATATAAACTGCTACTGTAAACGAACGCTTCAACCTAGAAGAACAAAATTTGGTGAGTCAAGTGGGATTTCTGTACCAATCATTACCACCAAGTATCATCCAGATTTGGTGAAAAAATATTTGCTGGTATTTCGGAAACTCGTTATTTCTTGGTAGCTTGGCAACCCCACTCAATGAAAGTGCTTTTCCACAGTCTGTGCCTACGGCTATTTGAAGAGGAAACTAACCATAGAGACAAAACTGAGAACTCCTTTATTTTGACAAGTTTCAAAGAGCAACTACAAACCATGTTGGATTTAGAGTTCTAAATTCATTTATCTATATAGGTGAGAACAGAGTGAAACCTAAAAATAAAAACTGCTACTGTAAACGTACGCTTCAACCTAGAAGAAAAAAATTTGTGAGCCAAGTGGGATTTGTGTACTTGTCATTACCACCACGTATCATCAAGAATGGATGAAAAAATATTTGCTGGAAATTCGGAAACTCGTAATTTCTTGGAAGCTTGGCAACCCCTTGCAATGACAGTGCTTTTCCACAGTCTGTGCTTAGGGCTACTTGAAGAGGAAACAAACCATAGAGACAAAACTGACAACCCCTTTGTTTTGTCAAGTTTCAAAGAGCTACTACAAACCATGTTGGATTTAGAGTTCCAAATTCATCTATCTATATAGGAGAGAACAGAGTGAAACATCAATATAAAAACGGCTACTGTAGACGAACCCTTCAACCTAGAAGAACACAATTTGGTGAGCCAAGTGGGATTTGTGTACTGATCTATACCACCAAGAATCATCAATATTGGTGAAAAAATGTTTGCTGGTATTTCGGTAACTCGTTATTTCTTAGAAGCTTCTCAACCCCTCTCATTTAAAGTGCTTTTCCACAATCTGTGCCTTGGGATAAATGAAGAGGAAACAAACCATAGAGACAAAACTGAGATCTCCTTTATTTTGTCAAGTTTCAAAGAGCTACTACAAACCATGTTGGATTTAGAGTTCCAAATTCATCTATCTATATAAGAGAGAACAGACTGAAACCTACATATAAGAACTGCTACTGTAGACGAACGCTTCAACCTAGAAGAACAAAATTTGGTGAGCCAAGTGGGATTTGTGTTCTGATCATTACCAACAAGTATCATCAAGATTGGGTTAAAAAATATTTGCTGGTATTTTGGAAACTCGTTATTTCTTAGAAGTTTGGCAACCCCTATCAATGAAAGTGCTTTTCCACAGTCTGTGCCTAGGGCTACTTGAAGAGGAAACTAACCATACAGACAAAACTGAGAACTACTTTATTTTGTCAAGTTTCAAAGAGCTACTACAATCCATGTTGGATTTAGCGTCCAAATTCATCTATCTATATAGGAGAGAACAGAGGGAAACCCAAATATAAAAACTGCTACTGTAGACAAACGCTTCAACCTAGAAGAACATAATTTGGTGAGCCAAATGGGATTTCGGTACTGATCATTACCACCAAGTATCATCAAGATTGGGTGAAAAAATATTTGCTGGTATTTCGGAAACTCGTTATTTCTTAGAAGCTTGGCAACGCCTCTCAATCAAATTGCTTTTCCACAGTCTCTGCTTATGGCTACTTGAAGAGGAAAGAAACCAAGAGACAAAACTAAGAAATCCTTTGTTTTATCAAGTTTCAAAAAGCTACTACAAAGATGTTGGATTTAGAGTTCCAAATTCATCTATCTATATAAGAGAGAACAGATGGAAACCTAAATATAAAAACTGCTACTGTAGATGAACGCTTAACCTAGAAGAACAAAATTTCGTGAGCCAGGTGGGATTTGTGTACTGATCATTACCACCAAGTATCATCAAGTTCGGTTGAAAAAATATTTGCTGTTATTTCGGAAACTCGTTATTTGTTGGAAGCTTTGGAACCCCTTTGAATGAAAGTGCTTTTCACAGTCCTTACCTAGGGCTACTTAAAGAGGAAACAAACCATAGCGACAAAACTGAGAACTCCTTTATTTTGTAAAGTTTCAAAGAGCTACTACAAACCATGTAGGATTTAGAGTTCCGAATTCATCAATCTATACAGGAGAGACGAGACGGAATCCTAAATATTAAAACTGCTACTGTAGAATAACGCTTCAACCTAGAAGAGCAAAATTTGGTGAGCCAAGTGGGATTTGTGTACTGATCATTACCACCAAGTATCATCACGATTGGGTGCAAAAATATTTGCTGGTATTTCGGAAACTCGTTATTTCTTAGAAGCTTGGCAACCCCTCTCAATCAAAGTGTTTTTCCACAGTCTGTGCCTAGGGCTACTTGATGAGGAAACAAACCAAAGAGACAAAACTGAGAACTCCTTTTTTTGTCTAGTTTCAAAGAGCTGCTTCAAACCATGTTGGATTTAGCGTTCCAAATTCATCTATCTATATAGGAGAGAACAGAGGGAAACCCAAATATAAAAACTGCTGCTGTAGACAAACGCTTCAACCTAGAAGAACATAATTTGGTGAGCCTGGTGGGATTTGTGTACTGATCATTACCACCAAGTATCATCAAGATTGAGTGAAAAAATATTTTCTGGTATTTCGGAAACTCGTTATTTTTT
Source organism: Callospermophilus lateralis (assembly GCF_048772815.1). Classification (NCBI taxonomy): domain Eukaryota; kingdom Metazoa; phylum Chordata; class Mammalia; order Rodentia; family Sciuridae; genus Callospermophilus; species Callospermophilus lateralis. Next base: position 5,675 of record NW_027510221.1, read on the forward strand.
AGAAGATTGGCAACCACTCTCAATCAAATTGCTTTTCCACAGTCTGTGCCTAGGGCTACTTGAAAAGGAAACAAACCATAGAGACAGAATTGAGAAATCCTTTATTTTGTCAAGTTTCAAAGAGCTACTACAAACCATGTTGGATTTAGAGTTCCAAAATCATCTATCTATATAGGAGAGAACAGAGTGAAACCTAAAAATAAAAACTGCTACTGTAAACGAAGGATTCAACCTAGAAGATCAAAATTTGGTGAGCCAAGTGGGACTTGTGTACTGATCATTACCACCAAGTATCATTAAGATTGGGGTAAAAAATATTTGCTCGTATTTCGGAAACTCGTTATTTTTTAGAAGCTTGGCAACCACTCTCAATGAAAGTGCTTTTCCACAGTCAGTGCCTAGGGCTACTTGAAGAAGAAACAAACCATAGAGACAAAACTGAGAACTCCTTTATTTTGTCAACTTTCAAAGAGCGACTACAAACCATGTTGGATTTAGAGTTCCAAATTCATCTATCTATATTGGAGAGAACACAGGAAATCCTAAATATAAAAACTGCTACTGTAGACGAACGCTTCAACCTAGAAGACCAAAATTTGGGGGGCCAAGTGGAATTTGTTTACTGATCATTACCACCAAGTATCATCAAGATTGGGTGAAAAAATATTTGCTGGTTTTTCGGAAACTCGTTATTTCTTAGAAGCTTGGCAACCGCTCTCAATGAAAGTGCGTTTCCACAGTCTGTGCCTTGGGCTACTTGAAGGGGAAACAAAACATAGAGACAAAACTGAGAACTCCTTTATTTTGTCAAGTTTCAAAGAGCTACTACAAACCATGTTGGATTTAGAGTTCCAAATTCATCTATCTATATAGGAGAGAACAGAGGGAAACCTGAAAATATAAACTGCTTCTGTAAACGAACGCTTCAACCTAGAAGACCAAAATTTGGTGTGTCAAGTGGGATTTGTGTACCGATCATTACCACCAAGTATCATCAAGATTGGGTGAAAAAATATTTGCTGGTATTTCGGAAACTCGTTATTTCTTTGAAGCTTGGCAACCCCTGTCAATGAAAGTGCTTTTCCACAGTCTCTGCTTAGTACTACTTGAAGAGGAAACAAATTATAGAGACAAAACTGAGAACTCCTTTATTTTGTCAAGTTTCAAAGAGCTACTACAAACCATGTTGGATTTAGAGTTCCAAATTCATCTATCTACATAGAAGAGAAAAGAGTGAAACCTAAACATAAAAACTCATACTGTAGATGAACGCTTCAACCTAGAAGAACAAAATTTGATGAGCCATGTGGGATTTGTGTACCGATCATTACCACCAAGTATCATCAAGATTGGGTGAAAAAATATTTGCTGGTGTTTGAGAAACTCGTTATTTCTTGGAAGCTTGGCAACCCCTTTCAATGAAAGTGCTTTTCCACAGTCTCTGCTTAGGGCTACTTGAAGAGGAAACAAACCATAGAGACAAAACTGAGAACTACTTTTTTTTTTTGTCAAGTTTCAAAGAGCGACTACAAACCATGTTGGATTTAGAGTTCCAAATTAATCTATCTCTATAGGAGAGAACAGAGGGAAAACTAAATATAAAAACGACTACTGTAGACGAACGCTTCAACCTAGAAGAACAAAATTTGGTGAGCCAAGTGGGATTCGTTTACTTGTCATTACCACCACGTATCATCAAGATTGGGTGAAAAAATATTTGCTGGTATTTCGGAAACCCGTAATTTATTGGAAGCTTGGCAACCCTTTTTAATGAAAGTGCTTTTCCACAGTCTCTGCTTAGGGCTAATTGAAGAAAAAACAAACCATAGAGACAATACTGAGAACTACATTTTTTTGTCAAGTTTCAAAGAGCGACTACAAACCATGTTGGATTTAGAGTTCCAAATTAATCTATCTATATAGGAGAGAACAGAGGAAAACCTAAATATAAAAACGACTACTGTAGATGAACGCTTCAACCTAGAAGAACAAAATTTGGTGAGCCAAGTGGGATTTGTGTACTGATCATTACTACCACGTATCATCAAGATTGCATGAAAAAATATTTGCTGGTATTTCAGAAACTCGTTATTTCCTTGAAGCTTGGCAACCCCTCTAAATGAATGTGCTTTTCCCCAGTCGGTGCCTAGGGGTATTTGAAGAGGAAACAAACCATAGAGACAAAACTGAGAACATTTTTATTTTGTCAAGTTTCAAAGAGCTACTACAAACCATGTTGGATTTAGAGTTCCAAATTCATCTATCTATATATGTGAGAACAGAGGGAAACCTGAGAATATAAATTGCTACTCTAAACGAGCGCTTCAAACTAAAAGACCAAAATATGGTGAGTCAAGTGGGATTTGTGTACCGATCATTACCACCAAGTATCATCAAGATTGGGTGAAAAAATACATGCTGCTATTTCGGAAACTCGTAATTTCTTGGAAGCTTGCAACCCCTTTCAATGAAAGTGCTTTTCCACAGTCTCTCCTTAGGGCTACTTGAAGAGGAAACAAACCATTGAGACAAAAGTGAGAACTCCTTTATTTTGTCAACTTTCAAAGTGCTACTACAAACCATGTTGAATTAAGAGTTCCAAATTCATCTATCTACATAGGAGAGAACAGAATGAAACCTAAACATATAAACTGCTACTGTAGACGAACGCTTCAACCTAGAATAACATAATTTGGTGAGCCAAGTGGTATTTGTGTACTGATCATTACCACCACGTATCATCAAGATTGGGTGAAAAAATATTTGCTGGTATTTCGGAAACTCGTTATTTCTTGGAAGCTTGGCAACCCTTTTTAATGAAAGTGCTTTTCCACAGTCTCTGCTTAGGGCTAATTGAAGAAAAAACAAAACATAGAGACAAAACTGAGAACTACTTTTTTTGTCAATTTTCAAAGAGCTACTACAAACCATGTTGGATTTAGAGTTCCAAATTCATCTGTCTACATAGAAGAGAACAGAGTGAAACCTAAACATAAAAACTGATACTGTAGATGAATGCTTCAACATAGAAGAACAAAATTTGGTGAGCCAAGTGGGATTTGTATACCGATCATTACCACAAAATATCATCAAGATTGGGTGAAAAAATATTTGCTTGTGTTTCAGAAACTCGATATTTCTTGGAAGCTTGGCAACCCCTTTCAATGAAAGTGCTTTTCCACAGTCTCTGTTTAGGGCTACTTGAAGAGGAAAGAAATCATAGAGACAAAACTGAGAACTACTTTTTTTGTCAAGTTTCAAAGAGCGACTACAAACCATGTTGGATTTAGAGTTCCAAATTAATCTATCTATATAGGAGAGAACAGAGGGAAACCTAAATATAAAAACGACTACTGTAGACGAACGCTTCAACCTAGAAGAACAAAATTTGGTGAGCCAAGTGGGATTTGTGTACTTGTCATTACCACCACGTATCATCAAGATTGGGTAAAAAAATATTTGCTGGTATTTCGGAAACCCGTAATTTATAGGAAGCTTGGCAACACTTTTTATTAAAGGGCTTTCCACAGTCTCTGCTTAGGGCTAATTGAAGAAAAAACAAACCATAGAGACAAAACTGAGAACTACATTTTTTTGTCAAGTTTCAAAGAGCGACTACAAACCATGTTGGATTTAGAGTTCCAAATTAATCTATCTATATAGGAGAGAACAGAGGAAAACCTAAATATAAAAACGACTACTGTAGCCTAACGCTTCAACCTAGAAGAACAAAATTTGGTGAGCCAAGTGGGATTTGTTTACTGATCATTACCACCATGTATCATCAAGATTGGGTGAAAAAATATTTGCTGGTTTTTCGGAAACTCGTTATTTCTTGGAAGCTTCGCAACCCCTGTCAATGAAAGTGCTTTTCCACAGTCTCTGCTTAGGGCTACTTGAAGAGGAAACAAATTATAGAGACAAAAGTGAGAACTCCTTTATTTTGTCAAGTTTCAAAGAGCTACTAAAAACCATGTTGGATTTAGAGTTCCCAATTCATCTATCTACATATAAGAGAAAAGAGTGAAACCTAAACATAAAAACTCATACTGTAGATGAACGCTTCAACCTAGAAGAACAAAATTTGGTGAGCCATGTGGGATTTGTGTACTGATCATTACCACCAAGTATCATCAAGATTGGGTGAAAAAATATTTGCTGGTGTTTCAGAAACTCGTTATTTCTTAGAAGCTTGGCAACCCGTTTCAATGAAAGTGCTTTTCCACAGTCTCTGCTTAGGGCTACTAAGAGGAAACAAACCATAGAGACAAAACTGAGAACTACTTTTTTTTTTGTCAAGTTTCAAAGAGCGACTACAAACCATGTTGGATTTAGAGTTCCAAATTCATCTATGTATATAGGAGAGAACAGAGTGAAACCAAAAATAAAAACTGCAACTGGAAACGAACGCTTCCACCTAGAAGAACAAAATTTGGAGAGCCAAGTGGGATTTGTGTACTTGTCATTACCACCACGTATCATCAAGATTGGGTGAAAAAAATATTTGCTGGTATTTCGGAAACTCGTAATTTATAGGAAGCTTGGCAACCCTTTTTAATGAAAGTGCTTTTCCACAGTCTCTGCTTAGGGCTAATTGAAGAAAAAACAAACCATAGAGACAATACTGAGAACTACATTTTTTTGTCAAGTTTCAAAGAGCGACTACAAACCATGTTGGATTTAGAGTTCCAAATTAATCTATCTATATAGGAGAGAACAGAGGAAAACCTAAATATAAAAATGACTACTGTAGACGAATGCTTCAACCTAGAAGAACAAAATTTGGTGAGCCAAGTGGGATTTGTGTACTGATCATTACCACCAAGTATCATCAAGATTGGATGAAAAAATATTTGCTGGTATTTCGGAAACTCGTAATTTTTTGGAACCTTGGCAACCCCTTTCAATGAAAGTGCTTTTCCACAGGTTCTGCTTAGGGCTACTTGAAGAGGAAACAAATAATAGAGACAAAACTTAGAATTCCTTTATTTTTTCAAGTTTCAAAGAGCTACTACAAACCATGTTGGATTTAGAGTTCCTAATTCATCTATCTATATAGGAGAGAACAGAGGGTAACCTGAGAATATAAACTGCTACTGTAAACGAACGCTTCAAACTAAAAGACCAAAATTTGGTGAATCAAGTGGGATATTTGTACCGATCATTAAAACCAAGTATCATCAAGATTGGGTGAAAAAATACATGCTGGTATTTCTGAAATTCGTAATTTCTTGGAAGCTTGCAACACCTTTCAATGAAAGTGCTTTTCCACAGTCTCTCCTTAGTGCTACTTGAAGAGGAAACAAATTATAGAGACAAAACTGAGAACTCCTTTATTTTGTCAATTTTCAAACAGCAACTACAAACCATGTTGGATTTAGAGTTCCAAATTCATCTATCTACATAGGAGAGAACAGAGTGAAACCTAAACATAAAAACTGCTACTGTAGACGAACGCTTCAACCTAGAAGAACATAATTTGGTGAGCCAAGTGGTATTTGTGTACTGATCATTACCACCAAGTTTCATCAAGATTGGGTGAAAGAATATTTGCTGGTATTTCGGAAACTCGTTATTTTTAGAAGCTTGGCAACCCCTCTCAATGAAAGTGCTTTTCCACAGTCTGTGCCTAGGGCTACTTGAATAGGAAACAAACTATTGAGACAAAAGTGAGAACTCCTTTATTTTGTCAACTTTCAAAGTGCTACTACAAACCTTGTTGGATTAAGAGTTTCAAATTCATCTATCTATATAGCAGAGAACAAAGGGAAAACTAAAAATAAAAACTGCTGCTGTAAACGAACGCTTCAACCTAGAGGAACAAAATTTGGTGAGCCAAGTAGGATTTGTGTAATGATCATTACCACCACGTATCATCAAGATTGGGTGAAAAAATATTTGATGGTATTTCGTAAATTCGTAATTTCTTAAAAGCTTGGCAACCCCTTTCAATGAAAAGGCTTTTCCACAATCTCTGTATGGGCTACTTGAAGAGGAAACAAATTATAGAGACAAAACTGAGAACTCCTTTATTTTGTCAAGTTTCAAAGAGGTACTACAAACCATGTTGGATTTAGAGTTCCAAATTCATCTATCTACATAGGAGAGAACAGAGTGAAACCTAAACCTAAAAACTGCTACTGTAGACGAACGCTTCAACCTAGAAGAACAAAATTTGGTGAGCAAAGTGGAATTTGTGTACTGATCATTACCGCCAAGTATCATCAAGATTGGGTGAAAAAATATTTGCTGGTATTTCGGAAACTCGTTATTTCTTGGAAGCTTGGCAACCCCTCTCAATGAAACTGGTTTTCCACAGTCTTTGCCTAGGGCTACATGAAGAGGAAACAACCATAGAGACAAAACTGAGAACTCCTTTATTTTGTCAAGTTTCAAAGAGCTACTACAAACCATGTTGGATTTAGAGTTCCAAATTCATCTATCTATATAGGAAAGAACAGAGGAAAACCTAAATATAAAAACGAGAACTGTAGACGAACGCTTCAACCTAGAAGAGCAAAATTTGGTGAGCCAAGTGGTATTTGTTTACTGATCATTACCACCAAGCATCATCAAGATTTTGTGAAAAAATATTTGCTGGTTTTTCGGAAACTCCTTATTTCTTAGAAGCTTGGCAACCCCCCTCAATGAAAGGGCGTTTCCACAGTCTGTGCCTAGGGCTACTTGAAGGGGAAAGAAACCATACAGACAAAACTGAGAACTCCTTTATTTTGTCAAGTTTCAAAGAGCTACTACAAACCATGTTGGATTTAGAGTTTCAAATTCATCTATCTATATAGGAGAGAACAGAGTGAAACCAAAAATAAAAACTGCAACTGTAAACGAACGCTTCCACCTAGAAGAACAAAAATTGGGGAGCCAAGTGGGATTTGTGTACTTGTCATTACCACCACGTATCATCAAGATTGGGTGAAAAAATATTTGCTGGTATTTCGGAAACTCGTTATTTCTTGGAAGCTTGGCAAACCTTTTTAATGAAAGTGCTTTTCCACAGTCTCTGCTTAGGGCTAATTGAAGAGAAAACAAACCATAGAGACAAAACTGAGAACTACTTTTTTTGTCAAGTTTCAAAGAGCTACTACAAACCATGTTGGATTTAGAGTTCCAAATTCATGTATCTACATAGAAGAAAACAGGGTGAAACCTAAACATAAAAACTGATACTGTAGATGAATGCTTCAACCTAGAAGAACAAAATTTGGTGAGCCAAGTGGCATTTGTGTACCAATCATTACCACCAAGTATCATCAAGATTGGGTGAAAAATATTTGCTGGTGTTTCAGAAACTCGTTATTTCTTAGAAGCTTGGCAACCCGTTTCAATGAAAGTGCTTTTCCACAGTCTGTGCCTAGGGCTACCTGAATAGGAAACAAACCATTGAGACAAAAGTGAGAACTCCATTATTTTGTCAACTTTCAAAGTGCTACTACAAAACATGTTGATTTAAGAGTTCCAAATTCATCTATCTATATAGGAGAGAACAGAGGGAATACTAAAATAAAACTGCTGCTGTAAACGAACGCTTCAACCTAGAGGAACAAAATTTGGTGAGCCACGTAGGATTTGTGTAATGATCATTACCACCACGTATCATCAAGATTGGGTCAAAAAATATTTGCTGGTATTTCGGAAACTCGTTATTTCTTGGAAGCTTGGCAACCCTTTTTAATGAAAGTGCTTTTCCACAGTCTCTGCTTAGGGCTAATTGAAGAAAAAACAAACCATAGAGACAAAACTGAGAACTACTTTTTTTGTCAATTTTCAAAGAGCTACTACAAACCATGTTGCATTTAGAGTTCCAAATTCATCTGTCTACATAGAAGAGAACAGAGTGAAACCTAAACATAAAAACTGATACTGTAGATGAATGCTTCAACATAGAAGAACAAAATTTGGTGAGCCAAGTGGGATTTGTATACCGATCATTACCACAAAGTATCATCAAGATTGGGTGAAAAAATATTTGCTTGTGTTTCAGAAACTCGATATTTCTTGGAAGCTTGGCAACCCCTTTCAATGAAAGTGCTTTTCCACAGTCTCTGTTTAGGGCTACTTGAAGAGGAACAAACCCATAGAGACAATACTGAGAACTACTTTTTTTTTGTCAAGTTTCAAAGAGCGACTACAAACCATGTTTGATTTAGAGTTCCAAATTAATCTATCTATATAGGAGAGAACAGAGGAAAACCTAAATATAAAAACGAGTACTGTAGACGAACGCTTCAACCTAGAAGACCAAAATTTGGTGAGCCAAGTGGAATTTGGTTTACCGATCATTACCACAAAGTATCATCAAGATTGGGTGAAAAATATTGCTGGTTTTTCGGAAACTCATTATTTCTTAGAAGCTTGGCAACCCCTCTCAATGAAAGTGCGTTTCCACAGTCCGTGCCTTGGGCTACTTGAAGGGGAAACAAACCATAGAGACAAAACTGAGAACTCCTTTATTTTGTCAAGTTTCAAAGAGCTACTACAAACCATGTTGGATTTAGAGTTCCAATTTCATCTATCTATATAGGAGAGAACAGAGGGAAAACTAAATATAAAAACGACTACTGTAGATGAACGCTTCAACATAGAAGAACAAAATTTGGTGAGCCAAGTGGGATTTGTGTACTTGTCATTACCACCACGTATCATCAAGATTCGTTGAAAAATATTTGCTGGTATTTCGGAAACTCGTAATTTATAGGAAGCTTGTCAACCCTTTTTAATGAAAGTTTTTTTCCACAGTCTCTGCTTAGGGCTAATTGAAGAAAAAACAAACCATAGAGACAAAACTGAGAACTGCTTTTTTTGTCAAGTTTCAAAGAGCGACTACAAACCATGTTGGATTTAGAGTTCCAAATTAATCTATCTAATAGGAGAGAACAGAGGAAAACCTAAATATAAAAACGACTACTGTAGCCGAACGCTTCAACCTAGAAGAATAAAAATATGGTGAGCCAAGTGGGATTTGTTTACTGATCATTACCACCAAGTATCATCAAGATTGGGTGAAATATTATTTGCTGGTTTTTCGAAACTCGTTATTTCTTAGAGGCTTGGCAACCCCTCTCAATGAAAGTGCATTTCCACAGTCTGTGCCTTGGGCTACCTGAAGGGGAAACAAAACATAGAGACAAAACTGAGAACTCCTTTATTTTGTCAAGTTTCAAAGAGCTACTACAAACCATGTTGGATTTAGTGTTCCAAATTCATCTATGTATATAGGAGAGAACAGAGGGAAACCTGAGAATATAAATTGCTACTGTAAACGAACGCTTCAAACTAAAAGACCAAAATATGGTGAGTCAAGTGGGATTTGTGTACCGATCATTACCACCAAGTATCATCAAGATTGGGTGAGAAAATATATGCTGCTATTTCGGAAACTCGTAATTTCTTGGAAGCTTGCAACCCCTTTCAATGAAAGTGCTTTTCCACAGTCTCTCCTTAGGGCTACTTGAGGAGGAAACAAATTATAGAGACAAAACTGAGAACTCCTTTATTTTTTCAAGTTTCAAAGAGCTACTACAAACCATTTTGGATTTAGAGTTCCAAATTCATCTATCTACATAGGAGAGAACAGAGTGAAACATAAACATAAAAACTGCTACTGTAGACGAACGCTTCAACCTAGAAGAACATAATTTGGTGAGCCAAGTGGTATTTGTGTACTAATCATTACCAGCAAGTTTCATCAAGATTGGGTGAAAAAAATATTTGCTGGTATTTCGGAAACTCGTTATTTCTTAGAAGCTTGGCAACCCCTCTCAATGAGAGTGCTTTTCCACAGTCTGTGCCTAGGGCTACTTGAAGAGGAAACAAACCATAGCGACAAAACTGAGAACTCCTTTATTTTGTCAAGTTTCAAAGAGCTACTACAAACCATGTTGGATTTAGAGTTCCAAATTCATCTATCTACATAGAAGAGAAAAGAGTGAAACCTAAACATAAACACTCATACTGTAGATGAACGCTTCAACCTAGAAGAACAAAATTTGGTGAGCCATGTGGGATTTGTGTACCGATCATTACCACCAAGTATCATCAAGATTGGGTGAAAAAATATTTGCTGGTTTTTTGGAAACTCGTTATTTCTTGGAAGCTTCGCAACCCCTTTCAATGAAAGTGCTTTTCCATAGTCTCTGCTTAGGGCTACTTGAAGAGGAAAGAATTCATAGAGACAAAACTGAGAACTACTTTTTTTGTCAAGTTTCAAAGAGCGACTACAAACCATGTTGGATTTAGAGTTCCAAATTAATCTATCTATATAGGAGAGAACAGAGGGAAACCTAAATATAAAAACGACTACTGTAGACGAACGCTTCAACCTAGAAGAACAAAATTTGGTGAGCCAAGTGGGATTTGTGTACTTGTCATTACCACCACGTATCATCAAGATTGGGTAAAAAAATATTTGCTGGTATTTCGGAAACCCGTAATTTATAGGAAGCTTGGCAACACTTTTTATTAAAGGGCTTTCCACAGTCTCTGCTTAGGGCTAATTGAAGAAAAAACAAACCATAGAGACAAAACTGAGAACTACATTTTTTTGTCAAGTTTCAAAGAGCGACTACAAACCATGTTGGATTTAGAGTTCCAAATTAATCTATCTATATAGGAGAGAACAGAGGAAAACCTAAATATAAAAACGACTACTGTAGCCTAACGCTTCAACCTAGAAGAACAAAATTTGGTGAGCCAAGTGGGATTTGTTTACTGATCATTACCACCAAGTATCATCAAGATTGGGTGAAAAAATATTTGCTGGTTTTTTGGAAACTCGTTATTTCTTGGAAGCTTCGCAACCCCTGTCAATGAAAGTGCTTTTCCACAGTCTCTGCTTAGGGCTACTTGAAGAGGAAACAAATTATAGAGACAAAAGTGAGAACTCCTTTATTTTGTCAAGTTTCAAAGAGCTACTAAGAACCATGTTGGAATTAGAGTTCCCAATTCATCTATCTACATAGAATAGAAAAGAGTGAAACCTAAACATAAAAACTCATACTGTAGATGAACGCTTCAACCTAGAAGAACAAAATTTGGTGAGCCATGTGGGATTTGTGTACTGATCATTACCACCAAGTATCATCAAGAATGGGTGAAAAAATATTTGCTGGTGTTTCAGAAACTCGTTATTTCTTAGAAGCTTGGCAACCCGTTTCAATGAAAGTGCTTTTCCACAGTCTCTGCTTAGGGCTACTAAGAGGAAACAAACCATAGAGACAAAACTGAGAACTACTTTTTTTGTCAAGTTTCAAAGAGCGACTACAAACCATGTTGGATTTAGAGTTCCAAATTCATCTATGTATATAGGAGAGAACAGAGTGAAACCAAAAATAAAAACTGCAACTGGAAACGAACGCTTCCACCTAGAAGAACAAAATTTGGAGAGCCAAGTGGGATTTGTGTACTTGTCATCACCACCACGTATCATCAAGATTGGGTGAAAAAAATATTTGCTGGTATTTCGGAAACTCGTAATTTATAGGAAGCTTGGCAACCCTTTTTAATGAAAGTGCTTTTCCACAGTCTCTGCTTAGGGCTAATTGAAGAAAAAACAAACCATAGAGACAATACTGAGAACTACATTTTTTTGTCAAGTTTCAAAGAGCGACTACAAACCATGTTGGATTTAGAGTTCCAAATTAATCTATCTATATAGGAGAGAACAGAGGAAAACCTAAATATAAAAACGACTACTGTAGACGAATGCTTCAACCTAGAAGAACAAAATTTGGTGAGCCAAGTGGGATTTGTGTACTGATCATTACCACCAAGTATCATCAAGATTGGATGAAAAAATATTTGCTGGTATTTCGGAAACTCGTAATTTCTTTGAAGCTTGGCAACCCCTGTCAATGAAAGTGCTTTTCCACAGTCTCTGCTTAGTACTACTTGAAGAGGAAACAAATTATAGAGACAAAACTGAGAACTCCTTTATTTTGTCAAGTTTCAAAGAGCTACTACAAACCATGTTGGATTTAGCTTTCCAAATTCATCTATCTACATAGAAGACAAAAGAGTGAAACCTAAACATAAAAACTCATACTGTAGATGAACGCTTCAACCTAGAAGAACATAATTTGGTGAGCCATGTGGGATTTGTGTACCAATCATTACCACCAAGTATCATCAAGATTGGGTGAAAAAATATTTGCTGGTATTTCGGAAACTCGTTATTTCTTAGAATCCTGGCAACGCCTCTCAATGAAAGTACTTTTCCACAGTCTGTGCCTAGGGCTACTTGAAGAGGAAACAACCATAGAGACAAAACTGAGAACTCCCTTATTTTGTGAAGTTTCAAAGTGCTACTACAAACCATGTCGGATTTAGAGTTCCAAATTCATCTATCTATATAGGGGAGAACAGAGGGAAACCTAAAAATATAATCTGCTACTGTAAACGAACGCTTCAACCTAGAAGACCAAAATTTGGTGAGTCAAGTGGGATTTGTGTACTGATCATTACCACCAAGTATCATCAAGATCTGGTGAAAAAATATTTGCTGGTATTTTGTAAACTCGTTATTTCTTGGAAGCTTGGCAACCCCTGTCAATGAAAGTGCTTTTCCACAGTCTCTGCTTAGGGCTACTTGAAGCGGATACAAATTAAAGAGACAAAACTGAGAACATCTTTATTTTGTCAACTTTCAAAGCGCTACTACAAACCATGTTGGATTTAGAGTTCAAAATTCATCTATCTATACAGGAGAGAACAGAGAGAAACCTAAAAATATAAACTGCTACTGTAAACGAACGCTTCAACATAGAAGAACAAAATTTGGTTAGTCAAGTGGGATTTGTGTACTTGTCATCACCACCATTTATCATCCAGATTGGGTGAAAAAATATTTGCTGCTCTTTCGGAAAATCATAATTTCTTGGAAGCTTGGCAACCCCTTTCAATGAAAGTGCTTTTCTACAGTCTCTGCTTAGGGCTACTTGAAGAGGAAACAAACCATAGAGATAAAACTGAGAACTATTCATTTTTCAAGTTTCAAAGAACTACTACAAACCATGTTGGATTTAGAGTTCCAAATTCATCTATCTATATAGGAGAGAACAGAGTGAAACCTAAAATTAAAAACTGCTACTTGAAATGAACGCTTCAACCTAGAAGAACAAAATTTGATGAGCCAAGTGGGATTTGTGTACTTGTCATTACCACCAAGTATCATCAAGATTCGGTGAAAAAATATATGCTGGTATTTCCAAAACTCGTTATTTCTTAGAAGCTTGGCAACCCCTTTCAATGAAAGTGCTTTTCCAAAGTCTCTGCTTAGGGTTACTTGAAGAGGAAACAAATTACAAAGACAAAGCTGAGAACTCCTTTATTTTGTCAAGTTTCAAAGAGCTACTAGAAACCATGTTGGATTTAGAGTTCCAAATTCATCTATCTATATAGGAGAGAACAGAGTGAAACCTAAAAATAAAAACTGCTACTTGAAACGAACGCTTCAACCTAGAAGAACAAAATTTGGTGAGCCATGTGGGATTTGTGTACTTGTCATTACCATCACGTATCATCAAGATTGGGTGATAAAATATTTGATGGTATTTCGGAAACTCGTTATTTCTTGGAAGCTTGGCAACCTCTTTCAATGAAAGTGCGTTTCCACAGTCTCTTCTTAGGGCTCCGTGAAGAGGAAACAAATTATAGAGAACAAACTGAGAACTCCTTTATTTTGTCAAGTTTCAAAGAGCTACAACAAACCATGTTGGATTTTGAGTTCCAAATTCATCTATCTACATAGGAGAGAACAGAGTGAAACCTAAGAATAAAAACTGCTACTGTAGACGAATGCGTCAACCTAGAGGAAGAAAATTTGGTTAGCCAAGTGGGATTTGTGTACTGATCATTACCACCAAGTATCATCAAGATTGGGTGAAAAAATATTTGCTGGTATTTCGGAAACTTGTAATTTCTTAGAAGCTTGGCTACCCCTCTCAATGAAAGTGCTTTTCCACAGTCTGTGCATAGGGCTACTTGTAGAGGAAATAAACCATAGAGACAAAACTGAGAATTCCTTTATTTTGTCAAGTTTCAAAGAGCTACTAGAAACCATGTTGGATTTAGAGTTCCAAATTCATCTATCTACATAGGAGAGAACAGAGTGAAACCTAAATATAAAAACTGCTATTGTAGACGAACGCTTCAACCTAGAAGAACAAAATTTGGTGAGCCAAGTGGGATTTGTGTACTTGTCATTACCACCATGTATCATCAAGATTGGGTGAAAAAATATTTTCTGGTATTTCGGAAACTTGTTATTTCTTAGAAGCTTGGCAACCCCTCTCAATGAAAGTGCTTTTCCACAGTCTGTGCCTAGGGATACTTGAAGGGGAAACAAACCATAAAGACAAAACTGAGAACTCCTTTATTTTGTCAAGTTTCAAAAAGCAACTACAAACCATGTTGGATTTAGAGTTCCAAAGTCATCTATCTATATAGGAGAGAACAGAGGGAAAACTAAAAATAAAAACTGCTACTGTAAACGAACGCTTCAACATAGAAGAACAAAATTTGGTGAGCCAAGTGGGATTTGTGTCCTTGTCATTACCACCACGTATCATCCAGATTGGGTGAAAAATTTTTGCTGGTATTTCGGAAACTCATAAATTCTTGGTAGCTTGGCAACCCCTGTAAATGCAAGTGATTTTCCACAGTCTTTGCTTAGGGCTACTTGAAGAGGAAAGAAATTATAGAGACAAAACTTAGAACTCCTTTATTTTGTCAAGTTTCAAAAAGCTACTACAAACCATGTTGGATTTAGAGTTTCAAATTCATCTATCTACATAGGAGAGAACAGAGTGAAACCTAAACATAAAAACTGCTACTCTAGACGAACGCTTCAACATAGAAGAACAAAATTTGGTGAGCCAAGTGGGATTTGTGTACTGATCATTACCACCAAGTATCATCAAGATTGGGTGAAAAAATATTTGCTGGTATTTCGGAAACTCGTTATTTCTTAGAAGCTTGGCAACCCCTCTCAATGAAAGTACTTTTAAACAGTCTGTGCGTAGGGCTACTTGAAGGGGAAACAAACCATAGAGACAAAACTGAGAACTCCTTTATTTTGTCAAGTTTCAAAGAGCTGCCACAAACCATGTTGGATTTAGAGTTACAAATTCATCTATCTATATAGGAGAGAACAGAGGAAAACCTAAAAATAAAAACTGCTACAGTAAATGAACGCTTCAACCTAGAAGAACAAAATTTGGTGAGCCAAGGGGATTTGTGTACCGATCATTACCACCACGTATCAACAAGATTGGGTGAAAAAATATTTGCTGGTATTTCGGAAACTCGTAATTTCTTGGAAGCTTGGCAACCCCTTTCAATGAAAGTGCTTTTCCACAGTCTCTGCCTAGGGCTACTTGAAGAGGAAACAAATCATAAAGACAAAACTGAGAAATAGTTTTTTTTTTCAAGTTTCAAAGAGCTACTACAAACCATGGTTGATTTAGAGTTCCAAAGTCATCTATCCATATAGGAGATAACCGAGGGAAACCTAAAAATAAAAACTGCTACTGTAAACGAACGCTTCAACCTAGAAGAACAAAATTTGGTGAGCCAAGTGGGATTTGTGTACTTGTCATTACCACCAAGTATCATCAAGATTGGTCAAAAAATATTTGCTGGTATTTCAGAAACTGGTAATTTCTTGGAAGCTTGGCAACCCCTTTCAATGAAAGTGCTTTTCCAAATTCTCTGCTTTTGGCTACTTGAAGAGGAAACAAATTATAGAGACAAAGCTGAGAAATCTTTTATTTTTTCAAGTTTCAAAGAGCTACTACAAACCATGTTGAATTTAGAGTTATAAATTCATCTATCTATATAGGATATAACAGAGGGAAACCTAAAAATAAAAACTGCTACTGTAAACAACGCTTCAACCTAGAAGAACAAAATCTGGTGAGCCAAGTGGGATTTGTGTACTTATCATTACCACCACGTATCATCCAGATTGGGTGAAAAATATTTGCTGGTATTTCGGAAACTCATAATTTCTTGTTAGCTTGGCAACCCCTGTCAATGAAAGTGCTTTTACACAGTCTTTGCTTAGGGCTACTTGAAGAGGAAAGAAATTATAGAGACAAAACTGAGAACTCCTTTATTTTGTCAAGTTTCAAAGAGCTACTACAAACCATGTTGGATTTAGAGTTCCAAATTCATCTATCTACATAGGAGAGAACAGAGTGAAACCTAAACATAAAAACTGCTACTCTAGACGAACGCTTCAACCTAGAAGAACAAAATTTGGAGAGCCAAGTGGGATTTGTGTACTGATCATTACAACCAAGTATCATCAAGATTGGGTGAAAAAATATTTGCTGGTATTTCGGAAACTCGTTATTTCTTAGAAGCTTAGCAACCCCTCTCAATGAAAGTGATTTTCCACAGTCTGTGCCTAGGGCTACTTGAAGGGGAAACAAACCATAGAGACAAAACTGAGAACTCCTTTATTTTGTCAAGTTTCAAAGAGCTACTACAAACCATGTTGGATTTAGAGTTCCAAATTCATCTATCTGTATAGGAGAGAACAGAGGAAAACCTAAAAATAAAAACTGCTACAGTAAATGAACGATTCAACCTAGAAGAACAAAATTTGGTGAGCCAAGTGGGATTTGTGTACCGCTCATTACCACCACGTATCAACAAGATTGGGTCAAAAAATATTTGCTGGTATTTCGGAAACTCGTAATTTCTTGGATGATTGGCAACCCCTTTCAATGAAAGTGATTTTCCACAGTCTGTGCCTAGGGCTACTTGAAGAGGAAACAAACCATAGAGACAAAACTGAGAACTCCTTTATTTTGTCAAGTTTCAAAGATCTACTACAAACCATGTTGGATTTAGAGTTCCAAATTCATCTATCTATATAAAGAGAACAGAGTGAAACCAAAAATAAAAACTGCAACTGTAAACGAACGCTTCCTCCTAGAAGAGCAAAATTTGGTGAGCCAAGTGGGATTTGTGTACTTGTAATTACCACTAAGTATCATCAAAATTGGGTGAAAAAATGTTTTCCGGTATTTCGGAAACCCGTAATTTTTTGGGAGCTTGGCAAAGCCTTTCAATGAAAGTGCTTTTCCACAGTCTCTGATTAGGGCTACTTGAAGAGGACAAATCATAGAGGCAAAACTGAGAACTCCTTTTTATTGTCAAGTTTCAAAGAGCTACTACAAACCATGTTGGATTTAGAGTTCCAAATTCATCTATTTATATAGGAGAGAGCAGAGGGACACCTAAAAATATAAACTGCTACTGTAAACGAACGCTTCAACCTAGAACAACAAAATTTGGAGAGCCAAGTGGGATTTGTGTACTTGTCTTTACCACCAAGTATCATCAAGATTGGGTGAAAAAATAATTGCTGGTATTTCGGAAACTCGTTATTTCTTAGAAGCCTGGCAACCCCTCTCAATGAAAGTGCTTTTCCACAGTCTCTGCCTAGTGCTACTTGAAGAGGAAACAAAACATAGAGACAAAACTGAGAACTTCTTCATTTTGTCAAGTTTCAAAGAGCTACTAAAATCCATGTTGGATTTGAGTACAAAATTCATCTATCTATATAAAAAAGAACAAAGTGAAACCTAAAAATAAAAACTGCTACTGTAAACGAACGCTTTAACCTAGAAGAAAAAAATGTGGTGAGCCAAGTGGGATTTATGTACTGATCATTACCACCACGTATCATCAAGATTGGGTGAAAAAATATTTGCTGGTATTTCGAAAACTCGTTATTTCTTAGAAGCTTGGCAACCCCTCTCAATGAAAGTGCTTTTACACAGTCTGTGCCTAGGGCTACTTGAAGAGGAAAAAATCCATACGGACAAAACAGAGAACTCCTTTATTTTGTCATGTTTCAAAGAGGTAATACAAACCATGTTGGATTTAGAGTTCCAAATTCATCTATCTATGTAGGAGAGAACAGAGGGACACCTAAAAATATAAACTGCTACTCTAAACTAACGCTTCAACCTACAAGAACAAAATTTGGTGAGTCAAGTGGGATTTGTGTACCGATCTTTACCACCAAGTATCATCAAGATTGGGTGAAAAACTGTTTGCTGGTATTTCGGAAACTCGTAATTTCTTGGAAGCTTGGCAACCCCTTTCAATGAAAGTGCTTTTTCACAGTTAGTAACTAGGGCTACTTCAAGAGGAAAGAAACCATAGAGTCAAAACTGAGAACTCCTTTATTTTGTCAAGTTTCAAAGAGCTACTACGAACCATGTTGGATTTAGTGTTCCAAATTCATCTATCTATATAGGAGAGAACATAGTGAAAAATAAAAATAAAAACTGCTACTGTAAACGAACGCTTCAACCTAGAAGAACACAATTTGGTGAGCCAAGTGGCATTTGTGTACTGATCATTACTACCACGTATCATCAAGATTGGGTGAAAAAATATTTGCTGGTATTTCGGAAACTCGTTATTTTTTAGAAGCTTGGAAACCTCTCTCAATGAAAGTGCTTTTCCACAGTCTGTGTCTAGGGCTACTTGAATAGGAAACAAACCATAGAGACAAAAGTGAGAACACCTTTATTTTGTCAAGTTTCAAAGAGCTTCTACAAACCATGTTGGATTTAGAGTTCCAAATTCATCTATCTATATAGAAGAGAACAGAGGGAAACCTAAAAATAAAAACTGCTACTCTAAACGAACGCTTCAACCTAAAAAAACAAAATTTGGTGAGTAAAGTGCGATTTGTGTACCGATCATTACCACCACGTATCATCAAGATTGGGTGAAAAAATATTTGCTGGTATTTCGGAAACTCGTAATTTCTTGGTAGCTTGGCAACAACTCTCAATGAAAGTGCTTTTCCACAGTATGTGCCTAGAGCTACTTGAAGAGGAAACAAACCATAGAGACAAAACTGAGATCTCCTTTATTTTGTCAAGTTTCAAAGAGCTACTACAAACCATGTTGGATTTAGAGTTCCAAATTCATCTATCTATATAGGAGAGAACAGAGGGAAACCTAAAAATAAAAACTGCTACTGTAGACGAAATATTCAACCTGGAAGAACAAAAGTTGGTGAGCCAAGTGTGATTTGTGTAATTGTCATTACCACAAAGGATCATCAAGATTGGGTGAAAAAATATTTGCTGGTATTTCGGAAACTCGTAATTTCTTGGAAGCTTGGCAACCCCTTTCAATGAAAATGCTTTTCCACAGTCTCTGCCTAGGGCTACTTGAAGAGGAATCAAATCATAGACACAAAACTGAGAACTCATTTATTTTGTCAAGTTTCAAAGAGCTACTACAAACCATGTTGGATTTAGATTTCCAAATTCATCTATCTATATAGAAGAAAACAGAGTGAAACCTAAATATAAAAACTACTAATGTAGACGAACGATTCAACCTAGAAGAACAAAATTTGGTGAGCCAAGTGAAACTGGTGTACTGATCATTACCCCCAAGTATCAACAAGATTGGGTGAAAAAATATTTGCTGGTATTTCGGAAACTCGTTATTTCTTAGAAGCTTGGCAACCCCTCAATGAAAGTGCTTTTCCACAGTCTGTGCCTAGGGCTACTTGAAGAGGAAACAAACCATAGAGACAAAACTGAGAACTCCTTTATTTTGTCAAGTTACAAAGAGCTACTACAAACCAAGTTGGATTTAGAGTTCCAAATTCATCCATCTATATCGAAGAGAACGGAGTGAAACCTAAATATAAATACTCCTACTGTAGACGAATGCTTCAACCTAGAATAACAAAATTTGGTGAGGCCAGTGGGATTGGTGTACTGATCATTACCACCAAGTATCATCAAGACTGGGGGAAAAAATATTTGCTGGTATTTCGGAAACTCGTTATTTCTTAGAAGCTTGGCAAACCCCTCTCAATGAAAGTGCTTTTCCACAGTCTGTGCCTAGGGCTACTTGAAGAGGAAAAAAAACATACGGACAAAACAGAGAACTCCTTTATTTTGTCATGTTTCAAAGAGGTAATACAAACCATGTTGGATTTAGAGTTCCAAATTCATCTATCTATGTAGGAGAGAACAGAGGGACACCTAAAAATATAAACTGCTACTCTAAACTAATGCTTCCACCTACAAGAACAAAATTTGGTGAGTCAAGTGGGATTTGTGTACCGATCTTTACCACCAAGTATCATCAAGATTGGGTGAAAAACTGTTTGCTGGTATTTCGGAAACTCGTAATTTCTTGGAAGCTTGGCAACCCCTTTCAATGAAAGTGCTTTTCCACAGTTAGTAACTAGGGCTACTTCAAGAGGAAAGAAACCATAGAGACAAAACTGAGAACTCCTTTATTTTGTCAAGTTTCAAAGAGCTACTACGAACCATGTTGGATTTAGTGTTCCAAATTCATCTATCTATATAGGAGAGAACAGAGTGAAAAAATAAAAATAAAAACTGCTACTGTAAACGAACGCTTCAACCTAGAAGAACAACAATTTGGTGAGCCAAGTGGCATTTGTGTACTGATCATTACCACCACGTATCATCAAGATTGGGTGAAAAAATATTTGCTGGTATTTCGGAAACTCGTAATTTCTTGGTAGCTTGGCAACAACTCTCAATGAAAGTGCTTTTCCACAGTCTGTGTCTAGGGATACTTGAATAGGAAACAAACCATAGGACAAAAGTGAGAACTCCTTTATTTTGTCAAGTTTCAAAGATCTTCTACAAACCATGTTGGATTTAGAGTTCCAAATTCATCTATCTATATAGAAGAGAACAGAGGGAAACCTAAAAATAAAAACTGCTACTCTAAACGAACGCTTCAACCTAGAAAAACAAAATTTGGTGAGTACATTGCGATTTGTGTAATGATCATTACCACCACGTATCATCAAGATTGGGTGAAAAAATATTTGCTGGTATTTCGGAAATTCGTAATTTCTTGGTAGCTTGGCAACAACTCTCAATGAAAGTGCTTTTCCAGAGTCTGTGCCTAGAGCTACTTGAAGAGGAAACAAACCATAGAGACAAAACGAGATCTCCTTTATTTTGTCAAGTTTCAAAGAGCTACTACAAACTATGTTGGATTTAGAGTTCCAAAATCATCTATCTATATAGGAGAGAACAGAGGGAAACCTAAAAATAAAAACAGCTACTGTAAACGAACACTTCAACCTAGAAGAACACAATTAGGTGAGGAAAGTGGTATTTGTGTACTGATCATTACCACCAAGTATCATCATGACTGGGTGAAAAAATATTTGCTGGTGTTTCGGAAACTCGTTATTTCTTAGAAGCTTGGGAAACCCTCTCAATGAAAGTGCTTTTCCACAGTCTGTGCCTAGGTCTACTTGAAGAGGAAACAAACCATAGAGACAAAACTGAGATCTCCTTTATTTTGTCAAGTTTCAAAGAGCTACTACAAACCATGTTGGATTTAGAGTTCCAAATTCATCTATCTATATAGGAGAGAACAGAGGGACACCTAAAAATATAAACTGCTACTGTAAACGAACGCTTCAACCTAGAAGAACCAAATTTGGTGAGTCAAGTGGGATTTGTGTACTGATCATTACCACCAGTATCATCAAGATTGGGTGAAAAAATATTTGCTGGTATTTCGGAAACTCGTTATTTCTTAGAAGTTGGCAACCCCTTTCAATGAAACTGCTTTTCCACAGTTTGAGCCTAGGGCTAGTTGACCAGGAAACAAACCATAGAGACAAAACTGAGAACTCCTTTATTTTGTCAAGTTTCAAAGAGCTACTACAAACCATGTTGGATTTAGAGTTCCAAATTCATCTATCTATATAGGAGAGAACAGAGTGAAACCTAAAAATAAAAACTGCTACTGTAAACGAACGCTTCAACCTAGAAGAACACAATTTGGTGAGCCAAGTGGGATTTGTGTACTGATCATTACTACCACGTATCATCAAGATTGCATGAAAAAATATTTGCTGGTATTTCGAAAACTCGTTATTTCTTAGAAGCTCTGCAAACCCTCTCAAGGAATGTGCTTTTCCCCAGTCGGTGCCTAGGGCTATTTGAAGAGGAAACAAACCATAGAGTCAAAACTGAGAACATTTTTATTTTGTCAAGTTTCAAAGAGCTACTACAAACCATGTTGGATTTAGAGTTCCAAATTCATCTATCTATATAGGAGAGCGCAGAGGGACACCTAAAAATATAAACTGCTACTGTAAACGAACGCTTCAACCTAGAACAAGAAAATTTGGTGAGCCAAGTGGGATTTGTGTACTTATCATTACCACCAAGTATGATCAGGATTGGGTGAAAAAATATTTGCTGGTATTTCGGAAACTCGTTATTTCTTAGAAGCCTGGCAACCCCTCTCAATGAAAGTGCTTTTCCACATTCTCTGCCTAGTGCTACTTGAAGAGGAAACAAAACATAGAGACAAAACTGAGAACTTCTTCATTTTGTCAAGTTTCAAAGAGCTACTAAAATCCATGTTGGATTTGAGTTCCAAATTCATCTATCTATATAGGAGAGAACTGAGTGAAACCTAAAAATAAAAACTGCTACTGTAAACGAACGCTTCAACCTCGAAGAACAAAATTTGGTGAGCCAAGTGGGATTTGTGTACTTGTCATTAATACCAAGTATCATCAAGATTGGGTGAAAAACTGTTTGCTGGTATTTCGGAAACTTGTAATTTCTTGGAAGCTTGGCAACCCCTTTTAATGAAAGTGCTTTTCCACAGTCTCTGCTTAGGGATACTTGAGGAGGAAACAAATCATAGAGACAAAACTGAGAACTCCTTTATTTTGTCAACTTTCAAAGAGCTACTACAAACCAGTTGGATTTATAGTTCCAAATTCATCTCTCTATATAGGAGAGAACAGAGGGACACCTAAAATTATAAACTGCTACTGTAAACGAACGCTTCAACCTAGAAGAACCAATTTTGGTGAGTCAAGTTGAATTTGTGTACTGATCATTACCACCAGTATCATCAAGATTGGGTGAAAAAATATTTGCTGGTATTTCGGAAACTCGTTATTTCTTAGAAGCTTGAAAACAACTCTCAATGGAAAGTGCTTTTCCAAAGTCTGTGCCTAGGGGTACTTGAAGAGGAAACAAACCATAGAGACAAAACTGAGATCTCCTTTATTTTGTCACGTTTCAAAGAGCTACTACAAACCATGTTGGATTTAGTGTTTTAAATTCATCTATATATCTAGGAGAGAACAGAGTGAAACCTAAAAATAAAAACAGCTACTGTAAACGAACGCTTCAACCTAGAAGAACAAAATTTGGTGAGCCAAGTGGGATTTGTGTACGTATCATTACCACCAAGTATCATCAAGATTGGGTGAAAAAATATTTGCTGGTATTTCCAAACTCGTAATTTCTTGGAAGCTTGGCAACACCTTTTAATGAAAGTGCTTTTCCACAGTCTCTGCTTAGGGCTACTTGAAGAGGAAACAAACCATAGAGACAACACTGAGAACATTTTTATTTTGTCAAGTTTCAAAGAGCTACTACAAACCATGTTGGATTTAGAGTTCCAAATTCATCTATCTATATAGGAGAGAAGAGAGGGAAACCTAAAAATAAAAACTGCACTTGTAAACGAACGCTTCAAACTTGAAGAGAAAAATTTGGTGAGCCAAGTGGGATTTGTGTATTTGTAATTACCACCAAGTATCATCAAGATGGGGTGAAAAAATATTTGCCGGTATTTCGGCAACCCGTAATTTTTTGGGAGCTTGTCAAACCCTTTCAATGAAAGTGCTTTTCCCCAGTTTCTGCTTAGGGCTACTTGAAGAAGAAACAAATCATAGAGACAAAACTGAGAACTCCTTTATTTTGTCACGTTTCAAAGAGCTACTACAAACCAAGTTGGATTTAGAGTTCCAAATTCATCTATCTATATAGGAGCGAACAGAGGGAAACCTAAAAATAAAAACTGCTTCTATAAACGAACGCTTCAACCTAGAAGAACACAATTTGCTGAGACAAGTGGCATTTGTGTACTGATCATTACCAAGGCGTATCATGAAGATTGGGTGAAAAAATATTTGCTGGTATTTTGGAAACTCGTTATTTCTTAGAAGGTTGGAAAACCCTCTCAATGAAAGTGCTTTTCCACAGTCCGTGCCTAGGGCTACTTGAAAAGGAAACAAACCATAGAGACAAAACTGAGAACTCCTTTATTTTATGAAGTTTCAAAGAGGTACTACAAACCATGTTGGATGTAGAGTTCCAAATGCATCTATCTATATAGGAGAGAACAGAGTGAAACCTAAAAATAAAAACTGCTACTGTAAACGAACGCTTCAACCTAGAAGAACACAATTTGGTGAGCCAAGTGGGATTTGTGTACTGATCATTACTACCACGTATCATCAAGATTGCATGAAAAAATATTTGCTGGTATTTCGGAAACTCGTTATTTCTTAGAAGGTTGGAAAACCCTCTCAATGAAAGTGCTTTTCCACAGTCTCTGCTAAGGGCTACATGAAGAGGAAACAATCCATAGAGACAAAACTGAGAACATTTTTATTTTGTCAAGTTTCAAAGAGCTACTACAAACCATGTTGGATTTAGAGTTCCAAATTCATTTATCTATATAGGAGAGAACAGAGGGAAACCTAAAAATAAAAACTGCTACTGTAAACGAACGCTTCAACCTAGAAGAGCAAAATTTGGTGAGCCAAGTGGGATTTGTGTACTGATCATTACCACCAAGTATCATCATGATTGGGTGAAAAAATATTTGCTGGTATTTCGGAAACTCCTTATTTCTTAGAAGCCTGGCAACCCCTCTCAATGAAAGTGCTTTACCACAGTTTGTGCCTAGGGCTACTTGAAGGAGAAACAAAACATAGAGACAAAACTGAGAACTCCTTCATTTTGTCAAGTTTCAAAGAGCTACTACAAACCATGTTGGATTTAGAGTTCCAAATTCATCTATCTATATAGGAGAGAACAGAGGGACACCTAAAAATATAAACTGCTACTGTAAACGAACGCTTCAACCTAGAAGTACCAAATTTGGTGAGTCAAGTGGGATTTGTGTACTGATCATTACCACCAGTATCATCTAGATTGGGAGAAAAAATATTTGCAGGTATTTCGGAAACTCGTTATTTCTTAGAAGTTGGCAACCACTTTCAATGAAAATGCATTTCCACAGTCTGTGCATAGGGCTACTTGAAGAGGAAACAAATCATAGAGACAAAACAGAGCACTACTTTTTGTCAAGTTTCAAAGAGCTACTACAAATCTTGTTGGATTTAGAGTTCCAAATTCATCTATCTATATAGGAGAGAACAAAGTGAAACCTAAAAATAAAAACTGCTACTGTAAACGAACGCTTCAACCTAGAACAACAAAATTTGGTGAGACAAGTGAGATTTGAGTACCGATCATTACCACCGTGTATCATCAAGATTGGGTGAAAAAATATTTGCTGGTAATTCGGAAACTCGTTATTTCTTTTACGCTTGGCAACTCCTTTCAATGAAAGTGCTTTTCCACAGCCTCTGCTTAGGGCTACTAGAAGAGGAAACAAATCATAGAGACAAAACTGAGAACTACTTTTTTGTGTCAAGTTTCAAAGCGCTACTACAAACCATGCTGGATTTAGAGTTCCAAATTCAGCTATCTATATAGGAGAGAACAGAGGGACACCTAAAAATATAAACTGCTACTGTAAACGAACGCTTAAACCTAGAAGAACAGAGTTTGGTGAGTCAAGTGGGATTTTTGTACTGATCATTACCACCAAGTATCATCAAGATTGGGTGAAAAAATATTTTCTGGTATTTGGAAACTCGTTATTTGTTGAAGCTTGGCAACCCCTCTCAATGAAAGTGCTTTTCCACAGTCTGTGCCTAGGGCTACTTGAAGAGGAATCAAACCATAGAGACAAAACTGAGAACTCCTTTATTTTGTCAAGTTTCAAAGAGCTACTAAAAATCATGTTGGATTTAGAGTTCCAAATTCATCTATCTATATAGGAGAGAACAGAGTGAGACCTAAAAATAAAAACTGCTACTGTAAACGAACGCTTCAACATAGAAGAACAAAATTTGGTGAGCCAAGTGGAATTTGTGTACTTGTCATTAACACCAAGTATCATCAAGATTGGGTGAAACAATATTTGCTGGTATTTGGGAAACTCGTAATTTCTTGGAAGCTTGGCAACCAATTTCAATGAAAGTGCTTTTCCACAGTCTCTGCTTAGGGCTACTTGAAGAGGAAACAAATCATAGAGACAAATCTGAAAACTCCTTTATTTTGTCAAGTTTCAAAGAGCTACTAGAACCATGTTGGATTTAGAGTTCCAAATTCATCTATCTATATAGAGAGAATAGAGGGAAACCTAAATATAAACAGCTGCTCTAGACGAACGCTTCAAACCTAGAAGAACAAAATTTGGTGAGTCAAGTGGGATTTGTGTACCGATCATTACCACCAAGTATCATCAAGATTGGGTGAAAAAATATTTGCTGGCATTTCGGAAACTCGTTGTTTCTAGGAAGCTTGTCAACCACTTTCAATGAAAGTGCTTTTCCACAGTCTCTACTTAGGGCTACTTGAAGAAGAAACAAACTATAGAGACAAAACTGAGAACTACTTTTTTTTTGTCAAGTATCAAAGAGCGACTACAAACCATGTTGGATTTAGAGTTCCAAATTCATCTATCTATATAGGAGAGAACAGAGGGAAACCTAAATATATAAAAGACTACTGTAGATGAACGCTTCAACCTAGAAGACCAAAATTTGATGAGCTAAGTGGGATTTGTGTAATGATCATTATCATCAAGTATCATCAAGATTGGGTGAAAAAATATTTGCTGGTATTTCGGAAAATCGTTATTTCTTGAAAGCTTGGCAACCCCTTTTAATGAATGTGCTTTTCCACAGTCTCTGCTTATGGCTACTTGAAGAGGAAACAAACCATAGAGACAAATCTGGGAACTCCTTTATTTTGTCAAGTTTCAAAGAGCTACTACAAACCATGTTAGATTTAGAGTTCCAAATTCATCTATTTATATAAGAGAGAACAGAGGGAAACCTAAATATAAAAACTGCTACTGTAGACGAACGCTTATAACTAGAAGAACAGAATTTGGTGAGCCAAGTGGGATTTGTGTCCTGATCATTACCACCAAGTATCATCAAGATTTGTTGTAAAATTATTTGCTGGTATTTCGGAAACTCGTTATTTCTTGGAAGCTTGGCAACCCCTTTCAATGAAAGTGCTTTTCCACAGTCTGTGCTTAGGGCTACTTGAAGAGGAAACAAACCATAGAGACAAATCTGGGAACTCCTTTATTTTGTCAAGTTTCAAAGAGCTTCTACAAACCATGTTGGATTTAGCGTTCCAAATTCATCTATTTATACTATAGAGAACAGAGGGAAACCTAAATATAAAAACTGCTACTATAGACGAACGCTTCAACCTAGAAGAACAAAATTTGGTGAGCCAAGTGGGATTTGAGTACTTGTCATTACCACCACGTATCATCAAGATTGGGGGAAAAAGTATTTGCTGGTTTCGGAAACTATTAAATTCTTGGAAGCTTGGCTACACCTTTCAATGAAAGTGCTTTTCCACAGTCTCTGCTTATGGCTACTTGAAGAGGAAACAAACCATAGTGACAAAACTGATAACTACATTATTTTGTCAAGTTTCAAAGAGCTACTACAAATCATGTTGGATTTAGAGTTCCAAATTCATCTATCTATATAGGAGAGAACAGAGGGAAACCTAAATATAAAAACGACTACTGTAGACGAACGCTTTAACCTAGAAGAACAAAATTTGATGAGCCAAGTGGGATTTGTGCACCGATCATTACCACCAAGTATCCTCAAGATTGGTGAAAAAATATTTGCTGGTATTTCGGAAAATCGTTATTTCTTGAAAGCTTGGCAACCCCTTTTAATGAATGTGCTTTTCCACAGTCTCTGCTTATGGCTACTTGAAGAGGAAACAAACCTTAGAGACAAAACTGAGAACTACTTTTTTTTGTCAAGTTTCAAACAGCTACTAAAAACCATGTTGGATTTAGTGTTCCAAATTCATCTATATAGGAGAGAACAGAGTGAAACCTAAATATAAAAACTGCTACTGTGAACGAACGGTTCAACCTAGAAGAACAAAATTTGGTGAGCCAAGTGGGATTTGTGTACTTGTCATTACCACCACGTATCATCAAGATTGGGTGAAAAAATATTTGCTGGTATTTCGGAAACTCGTAATGTCTTGGAAGCTTGGCAACCCCTTTCAATGAAAGTGCTTCTCCACACTCTGTGCCTAGGGCTACTTGAAGAGGAAACAAACCATAGAGACAAATCTGAGAACTTCTTTATTTTGTCAAGTTTCAAAGAGCTACTACAAACCATGTTGGATTTAGAGTTCCAAATTCATCTATGTAGAAGAGAACAGAGTGAAACCTAAATATAAAAACTGCTACTGTAGGCCAACGCTTCAACCTAGAAGAACACAATTTGGTGAGCCAAGTGGGATTTGTGTACTTTCAATACCACCACGTATCATCAAGATTGGGTGAATAAATATTTGCTGGTATTTCGGAAACTCCTAATTTCTTGGAAGCTTGGCAAACCCATTCAATGAAAGTGCATTTCCACAGTCTCTGCTTAGGGGTACTTGAAGAGGAACAAACCATAGAGAGAAAACTGAGAACTACTTTATTTGGCAGTTTCAAAGAGCCACTACAAACCATGTTGGATTTAGAGTTCCAAATTCATCTATCTATATAGAAGAGAACAGAGGGAAACCTAAATATAAAAACTACTACACTAAACGAACACTTCTACCTAGAAGAAGAAAATTTGGTGAGCCAAGTGGGATTTGTGTACCGATCATTACCACCACGTATCATCAAGATTGAGTGAAAAATATTTGCTGGTATTTCGAGACTCGTAATTTCTTGGAAGGTTGGCAACCCCTTTCAATGAAAGTGCTTTTCCACAGACTCTGCTTAGGGCTACTTGAAGAGGAAACAAATCATAGAGACAAAACTGAGAATTCCTTTATTTTGTCAAGTTTCAAAGAGCTACTACAAACCATGTTGGATTTAGAGTTCCAAATTCATCTATCTATATAGGAGAGAACAGAGGGAAACCTAAAAATATAAACAGTTCCTGTAAACAAACGCTTCAACCTAGAAGAACAAAATTTGGTGAGTCAAGTGGGATTTGTGTATCGATCATTACCACTAAGTATCATCAAGATTGGGTGAAAAAATATTTGCTGGTATTTCGGAAACTCGTTGTTTCTTGGAAGCTTGGCAACCCCTTTCAATGA
Organism: Callospermophilus lateralis; assembly: GCF_048772815.1. Taxonomy (NCBI): domain Eukaryota; kingdom Metazoa; phylum Chordata; class Mammalia; order Rodentia; family Sciuridae; genus Callospermophilus; species Callospermophilus lateralis. Next base: position 34,951 of record NW_027510221.1, read on the forward strand.
AAGTGCTTTTCCACAGTCTCTGCTTAGGGCTACTTGAAGAAAAAACAAAGCATTGAGTCAAAACTGAGAACCTCTTTTTTTTTTGTCAAGTTTCAAAGAGCGACTAGAAACCATGTTGTATTTAGAGTTCCAAATTCATCTATCTATATAGGAGAGAACAGAGGGAAACCTAAATATAAAACGACTACTGTAGACGAACGCTTCAACGTAGAAGAAGAAAATTTGGTGAGCCAAGTGGGATTTGTGTACGGATCATTACCACCAAGTATCATCAAGATTGGGTGAAAAAATATTTGCTGGTATTTTGGAAACTCGTTATTTCTTAGAAGCTTGGAAACCCCTCTCAATAAAAATGCTTTTCCACAGTCTGTGCCTAGGGCTACTTGAAAAGAAACAAACCATAGAGACAAAACTGATAACTCCTTTATTTTGTCAAGTTTCAAAGAGCTACTAGAAACCATGTTGGCTTTAGAATTCCAAATTCATCTATTCTATATAAGAAAGAAACAGAGTAGAAACCTAAAACTAAAAAC
>NW_027510222.1:0-35477 GCF_048772815.1 Callospermophilus lateralis
AACTTCATCTATCTATATAGGAGAGAACAGAGTGAAACCTAAATATAAAAATTGCTACTGTAGACGAACGCTTCAAACTAGAAGAAGAAAATTTGGTGAGCCAAGTGGGATTTGTGTACTGATCATTACCACCAAGTATCATCAAGATTGGGTGAAAAAATATTTTCGGTTATATCGGAAACTCGTTATTTTTTAGAAGCTTGAAAACCCCTCTCAATGAAAGTGCTTTTCCACAGTCTGTGCCTAGGGCTACTTGAAGAGGAAAGAAACTATAGAGACAAAACTGAGAACTCCTTTATTTCGTCAAGTTTCAAAGAGCTACTACAAACCATGTTGGATTTATAGTTCCAAATTCATCTATCTATATAGGAGAGAACAGAGTGAAACCTAAAAATAGAAACTGCGACTGTAAAAGAAAGCTTCAACCTAGAAGAACAAAATTTGGTGAGACAAGTGGGATTTATGTACCGATCATTACCACCAAGTATGATCAAGATTGGGTAAAAAATATTTGCAGGTATTTCGGAAACTCGTTATTTTTGGAAGCTTGGCAACCCCTTTCAATGAAAGTGCTTTTCCACAGTCTGTGCCTAGGGCTACTTGAAGAGGAAAGAAACCATAGACACAAAACTGAGAACTGATTTATTTTGTCAAGTTTCAAAGAGCTACAACAAACCATGTTGGATTTAGAGTTCCAATTCATCTATCTATATAAAAGAGAACAGGGTGAAACCTAAACATAAAAAGTGCTACTGTAAACGAACGCTTCAAACTAGAAGAACACAATTTGGTGAGCCAAGTGGGATTTGTGTACTGATCATTACCAGCAAGTATCATCAAGTTTGCGTGAAAAAATATTTGCTGGTATTTCAGAAACTCGTTATTTCTTAGAAGCTTGGCAACCCCTCTCAATGAAGGTGCTTTTCCCCAGTCGGTGCCTAGGGCTATTTGAAGAGGAAACAAACCATAGAGACAAAACTGAGAACTACTTTTTTTTTGTCAAGTTTCAAACAGCTACTACAAACCATGTTGGATTTAGAGTTCCAAATTAATCTATCTATTTATGAGAGAACAGAGTGAAACCTAAAAATAAAAACTGCAACTGTATACAAACGCTTCAACCTAGAAGAACAAAATTTGGTGAGCCAATTGGGATTTGTGTACTTGTCATTACCACAACGTATCATCAAGATTGGGTGACAAAATATTTGCTGGTATTTCGGCAACTTGTAATTTCTTGGAAGCTTGGCAACCTCTTTTAATGAAAGTGCTTTTCCACAGTATCTGCTTAGGGCTCCTTGAAGAAAAAACAAACTATAGAGACAAAACTGAGAACTACTTTTTTTTTGTAAATTTTCAAAGAGCTACCAGAAACCATGTTGGATTTAGAGTTCCTAATTCATCTATCTATATAGGAGAGAACAAAGTGAAAACTAAAAATACAAACTGCGACTGTAAACGAACGTTTCAACCTAGAAGAACAAAATTTGGTGAGCCAATTGGGATTTGTGTACTTGTCATTACCACCAAGTATCATCAAGATTCGGTGAAAAAATATATGCTGGTATTTCGGCAACTCGTAATTTCTTGGAAGCTTGGCAACCCCTTTCAATGAAAGTGCTTTTCTAAAGTCTCTGCTTAGGGCTACTTGAAGAGGAAACAAATTACATAGACAAAGCTGAGAACTCTTTTATTTTGTCAAGTTTCAAAGAGCTACTAGAAACCATGTTGGATTTAGAGTTCCAAATTCATCCATCTATATAGGAGAGAACAGAGTGAAACCTAAAATAAAAACTGCTACTTGAAACGAACGCTTAAACCTAGAAGAACAAAATTATTGAGCCATGTGTGATTTGTGTACTTGTCATTACCATCACGTATCATCAAGATTGGGTGATAAAATATTTGCTGGTATTTCGGAAACTCGTTATTTCTTGGAAGCTTGACAACCTCTTTCAATGAAAATGCTTTTCCACAGTCTCTTCCTAGGGCTCCTTGAAGAGTAAACAAATTATAGAGAACAAACTGAGATCTCCTTTATTTTGTCAAGTTTCAAAGAGCTACTACAAACCATGTTGGATTTTGAGTTCCAAATTCATCTATCTACATAGGAGAGAACAGAGTGAGAACTAAGAATAGAAACTGCTACTGTAGACGAACGCGTCAACCTAGAGGAAGAAAATTTGGTTAGCCAAGTGGGATTTGTGTACTGATCATTACCACCAAGTATCATCAAGATTGGGTGAAAAAATATTTGCTGGTATTTCGGAAACTCGTTATTTCTTAGAAGCTTGGCAAACCCTCTCAATGAAAGTGCTTTTCCACAGTCTGTGCCTAGGGCTACTTGAAGAGGAAACAAACCATAGATACAAAACTGAAAACTAGTTTTTTTTTTGTCAAGCTTCAAAGGGCTACTACAAACCATGTTGGATTTAGAGTTCCAAAGTCATCTATCTATATAGGATAGAACAGAGGGAAACCTAGAAATAAAAACTGCTACTGTAAACGAACGCTTCAACCTATAAGAACAAAATTTGGTGAGCCAAGTGGGATTTGTGTACTTTTCATTACCACCACGTATCATCCAGATTGAGTGAAAAAATATTTGCTGGTATTTCGGAAACTCATAATTTCTTGTTAGCTTGGCAACCCCTTTCAATGAAAGTGCTTTTCCACAGTCTCTCCTTAGGGCTACTTGAAGAGGAAACAAATCATAGAGACAAAACTGAGAACTACTTTTTTTTGTCAAGTTTTAAAGAGCTAGTACAAACCATGTTGGATTTAGAGTTCCGAATTCAGCTATCTATATTGTAGAAAACAGAGGGAAACCTAAAAATATAAACTGCTACTGTAAACAAACGCTTCAAACTAGAAGAACAAAATTTGGTGAGCCAAGTGGGATTTGTGTTCTTGTCATTACCACCACGTACCATCAAGATTTGGTGAAAAAATATTTGCTGGTATTTCGGAAACTCGTTATTTATAGAAGCTTGGCAACTCCTCTCAATGAAAGTGCTTTTCCACAGTCTGTGCCTAGAGCTACTTGAAGGGGAAACAAACCGTAAAGACAAAACTGAGAACTCCTTTATTTTGTCAAGTTTCAAAAAGCTACTACAAACCATATTGGATTTAGAGTTCCAAATTCATCTATTTATATAGGAGATTACAGAGGGAAACCTAAATATAAAAACTGCTACTGTATTCGAACGCTTCAACCTAGAAGAACAAAATTTGGTGATTCAATTGGGATTTGTGTACCGATCATTACGACTAAGTATCATCAAGATTGGGTGAAAAAATATTTGCTGGTATTTCGGAAACTCGTTATTTCTTGGAAGCTTGGCAACCCCATTTAATGAAAGTGCTTTTCCACAGTCTGTGTCTAGGGCTACTTGAAGAGGAAACAAACCATAGAGACAAAACTGAGAACTCCTTTATTTTGTCATGTTTCAAAGAGCTACTACAAACCATGTTGAATTTAGAGTTCCAAATTCATCTATCTATATACGAGAGAACAGAGTGAAACCTAAAAATAAAAACTGCTACTGTAACCGAAAGCGTCAACCTGGAAGAACATAATTTGGTGAGCCATGTAGGATTTGTGTACTTGTCATTACCACCAATTATCATAAAAATATTTGCTGGTTTTTCGGAAACTCGTAATTTCTTAGAAGCTTGGTAACCCCTTTAAATGAAAGTGCTTTTCCACACTCTCTGCTTAGGGCTACTTGAAGAGGAAACAAATCATAGAGATACAACTGAGAACTCTTTTATTTTGTCAAGCTTCAAAGAGCTACTATAAACATGTTGGATTTAGAGTTCCAAATTCATCTATCTATATGGAAGAGAACAGGGTGAAACCTAAATATAAAAACTGCTACTGTAGACGAACGCTACAACCAACCGAGAAGAACAAAATTTGGTGTGCCAAGTGGGATTGGTGTACTGATCATTACCAGCAAGTATCATCAAGATTGGGTGAAAAAAAATTTGCTGGTATTTAGGAAAATCGTTATTTCTTAGACGCTTGGCAACCCCTCTCAATGAAAGTGCTTTTCCACAGTCTGTGCCTAGGGCTACTTGAAGAGGAAACAAACCATAAAGAAAATACTGAGAACTACTTTATTTCGACAAGTTTCAAAGAGCTACTAGAAACCATGTTGGATTTAGAGTTCCAAATTCATCTATCTATATGGAAGAGAACAGAGTGAAACCTAAATATATAAACTGCTACTGTAGACGAACCCTTCAACCTAGAAGAACAAAACTTGTGAGCCTAGGGGGATTCGTGTACTGATCATTACCACCAAGTATCATCAAGACTGGGTGAAAAAATATTTGCTGGTATTTTGGAAACTCGTTATTTCTTAGAAGCTCGGCAACCCCTCTCAATGAAAGTGCTTTTCCAACAGTCTGTGCCTCAGTCTACTTGAACAGGAAACCTACCATAGAGACAAAACTGAGAACTCTTTAATTTTGTCAAGTTTCAAAGAGCTACTACAAACCATGTTGCATTTAGAGTTCCAAATTCATCTATCTATATAAGAGAGAACAGAGTAAAACCTAAAAATAAAAACTGCTACTGTAGACGAACGCTTAAACCTAGAAGAACAAAATTTGTTGAGCCAAGTGTGATTTGTGGACTCATCATTAACACCCAAGTATCATCAAGATTGGGTGAAAAAATATTTGCTGGTTTTTCGGAAACTCGTTATTTCGTAGAAGCTTGGCAACCCCTCCCAATGAAAGTGCTTTTCCTAAGTCTCTGCTTAGGCCTACTTGAAGAGGAAACAAACCATAGAGACAAAACTGAGAACTCCGTTATTTTGTCAAGTTTCGAAGAGCTACTACAAACCCTGTTGGATTTAGAGTTCCGATTTCATCTATCTATATAAGATTGAACAGAGTGAAAACTAAAAATAAAAACTGCTACTGTAAATGAAAGCTTCAACCGAGAAGAGCAAAATTGGGTGAGCCATGTGGGATTTGTGTACCGATCATTACCACCAAGTATCATCAAGATTGGGTGAAAAAAAATTTGCTGGTATTTCGGAAACTCGTTATTTCTTGGAAGCTTGGCAGCCCCTTTCAATGAAAATGCATTTCCATAGTCTGTGCCTAGGGCTACATGAAGAGGAAACAAACCATTGAGACAAAACTGAGAACTCTTTTATTTTGTCAAGTTTCAAAGAGCTACTACAAACCATGTTGGATTTAGAGTTCCATATTCATCTATCTATATGGAAGAGAACAAGGTGAAACCTAAATATTAAAACTGCTACTGTAGACGAACGCATCAACCTAGAAGAACAAAATTTGGTGAGCCAAGTCGGAATGGTGTACTGATCATTACCATCAAGTATCATCAAGATTGGGTGAAAAAATATTTGCTGGTATTTCGGAAACCTGTTATTTCTTAGAAGCTTTGCAACCCCTCACAATGAAAATGCTTTTCCAAAATCTGTGCCTAGGGCTACTTGAACAGGAAACAAACCATAGAGACAAAAGTGAGAACTCCTTTATTTCGTCAAGTTTCAAAGAGCTACTAAAAACCATGTTGGATTTAGAGATCCAAATTAATCTATCTATAAAGGGTAGAACAGGGTGAAACCTAAAAATAAATACTGCTATTGTAAACGAATGCTACAACCTAGAAGAACAAAATTTGGTGAGCCAAGTGGAATTTGTGTTTTGTCATTACCACCATGTATCATCCAGATTGGGTGAAAAAATATTTGCTGGTATTTCGGAAACTCGTTATTTCTTAGAAGTTTGGCAACCCCTCTCAATGAAAGTGCTTTTCCAAAGTCTGTGCCTAAGGCTACTTGAAGAGGAAACTAACCATAGAGACAAAACCGAGAACTACTTTATTTTGTCAAGTTTCAAGGAGCCACTACAAACCATGTTGGATTTAGAGTTCCAAATTCATCTATCTATATAGGAGAGAACAGAGGGAAACCTAAATACAAAAACTGCTACTGTAGACGAACGCTTCAACATAGAAGAACAAACTTTGTGAGCCTAGTGGGATTTGTGTACTGATTATTAAAACCAAGTATCATCAAGATTGGGTGAAAAATATTTGCTGTATTTCGGAAATTGACATTTCTTAGAAGCTTGGCAACCTCTCTCAATGACAGTGCTTTTCCACAGTCTGTGCCTAAGGCTACTTGAAGAGGAAACAAACAATAGAGACAAAACTGAGAACTCCTTTATTTTGTCAAGTTTCAACGAGCTACTACAAACCATGTTGGATTTAGAGTTCCAAATTCATCTAACTATATAGGAGAGAACAGATTGAAACCTAAAAATAAAAACTGCTAATGTAAACGAACGCTTCAACCTTGAAGAACAAAATTTGGTGAGTCAAGTGGGATTTGTCCTCTGATCATTACCACCACGTATCGTCAAGATTGGGTAAAAAATATTTGCTGGAATTGCGGAAACTCGTTATTTCTTAGAAGCTTGGAAACCCCTCTCAATGAAAGTGCTTTTCCACAGTCTCTCCTAGGGCTACTTGAAGAGGAAACAAACCATAGAGACAAATCTGAGAACTCCTTTAATTTGTCAATTTTCAAAGAGCTACTACAACCATGTTGGATTTAGAGTTCCAAATTCATCTATCTATATGGGAAAGAACAGAGGGAAACCTAAATATAAAAACTGCTACTGTAGACGAACCCTTAAACCTAGAAGAACAAAATTTGGTGATCCAGGAGGGATTTGTGTACTGATCATTACCACCAAGTATCATCAAGATTGGGTGAAAAAATATTTGCTGGTATTTCGGAAACTCGTTATTTGTTAGAAGCTTTGCAACCCTTCTCAATGAAAGTGCTCTTCCACAGTCTGTGCCTAGGGCTACTTGAAGATGAAACTAGCATGGAGACAAAACTGAGAACTCCTTTATTTTGTTAAGTTTCAAAGAGCTACTACAAACCATGTTGGATTTACAGTTCCAAATTCATCTATCTATATAGGAGAGAACACAGGGAAACCTAATTAAAAAAAAACTGCTACTGTAGACGAACGCTTCAACATAGAAGAACAAAATTTGGTGCGCCAAGTGGGATTTTTGTACTGATCATTACCTACAAGTATTATCAAGATTGGGTGAAAAAATATTTGCGGTATGTCGGAAACTCGTTATTTGTTAGAAGCTTGGCAACCACTCTCAATGAACGTGCTTTTCCACAGTCTGCTCCTAGGGCTACTAGAAGAGGAAACAACCCATTGAGACAAAACTGAGAACTCCTTTATTTTGTCAAGTTTCAAAAAGCTACTACAAACCATGTTGGATTTACAGTTCCAAATTCATCTATCTATATAGGAGAGAACAGAGGAAAACCTAAATATAAAAACTGCATCTGTAGACGAACGCTTCAACATAGAAGAACAAAATTTGGTGAGCCAAGATGGATTTTTGTACTGATCATTACCGCAAGTATCATCAAGATTTGGTGAAAAACTATTTGCTGATATTTCAGAAACTCGTTATTTCTTAGAAGCTTGGCAACCCCTTTCAATGAAAGTGCTTTTCCACAGTCTCTGCTTAGGGCTACTTTTAGAGGAAACAGATGGCAGAGACAAAACTGAGAACTACTTTATTTTGTCAAGTTTCTAAGAGCTACTACAAACCATGTTGGATTTAGAGTTCCAAATTCATCTATCTATATGAGAGATCAGAGGGAAACCTAAATATAAAAACTGCTACTGTAGACGAACGCTTCTTCCATGAAGAACAAAATTTGGTGACCCAAGTGGGATTTGTGTACTTGTCTTTTCCACCAGGTATCATCAAGTATGGGTGAAAAAATTTTTGCTGCTATTTCGGAAACTCGTTATTTCTTGGAAGCTTGGCAACCACTTTCAATGAAAGTTCTTTTTCACAGTCTCTGCTTAGGGCTACTTGAATAGGAAACAGATCGTAGAGACAAAACTGAGAACTACTTTTTTTTTTCAAGTTTCTAAGAGCTACTACAAACCATGTTGGATTTAGAGTTCCAAATTCATCTATCTATGTAGGAGAGAACAGAGGGAAACCTAAAAATGTAAACTGCTAGTGTAAACGAACACTTCAAACTAGAACAACAAAATTTGGTGAGCCAAGTGGGATTTGTGTACTTGTCTTTTCCACCACGTATCATAAAGATTGGGTGAAAAAATTTTTGCTGGTATTTCGGAAACTCGTTATTTCTTGGAAGCTTGGCAACCCTTTTCAATGAAAGTTCTTCTCCACAGTCTGTGCCTAGGGCTACTTGAAGAGGAAACAAACCATAGAGACAAAACTGAGAATTCCTTTATTTTGTCAAGTTTCAAAGAGCTACTACAAACCATGTTGGATTTAGAGTTCCAAATTCATCTATCTATATAGGAGAGAACAGAGGAAAACCTAAATATAAACACTGCTACTGTAGACGAACCCTTCAACCTAGAAGAACACAATTTGGTGAGCCAAGTGGGATTTGTGTACTGATCATTACCACCACGTATCATCAAGATTGGGTAAAAAGTATTTGCTTGTATTTCGGAAAATCTTTATTTCTTAGAAGCTTGGCAAACCCTCTCAATGACAGTGATTTTCCACAGTCTGTGCCTAGGGCTACTTGAATAGGAAACAAACCATAGAGAGAAAACTGAGAACTCCTTTATTTTGTCAAGTTTCAAAGAGCTACTACAAACCATGTTGGATTTAGAGTTCCAAATTCATCTCTCTGTATATGAGAGAACAGAGGGAAACCTAAATGTAAAAACTGCTACTGTAGACGAACGCTTCAACTTAGAAGAACAAAATTTGGTGAGCCAGGTGGGATTTTTGTACTGATCATTCCCACCAAGTATCATCAAGATTGGGTGAAAAAATATTTGCTGGTTGTTCGGAAACTCGTTATTTCTTAGAAGCTTTGCAACCCTTCTCAATGAAAGTACTCTTCCACAGTCTGTGCCTAGGGCTACTTGAAGATGAAACTAGCATAAAGATAAAACTGATAACTCCTTTATTTTGTCAAGTTTCCAAGAGCTACTACAAACCATGTTGGATTTACAGTTCCAAATTCATCTATCTATATAGGAGAGAACAGAGGGAAACCTAAATATAAAAACTGCTACTGTAGAGATCCAACATGGCGGCCGGCGAGGAAACAGCACTCTCAATATCTCCACATTAACGGGATCAGAAACACTCATTAAAACAGCTACATTCTACCTACTGAGGATCATCTAGCAAAATTCCGTTGAAAGAAGACCTGCCGAGAATTAGCTCTCGCCAGCTGTGCAAATACTGTACTCAGAGCTGAATTCTGGGCTTGAGACGGGGAAGGAAGCCATCCAATTCGGTTCTCCACATCGGTCAGACCACAGAGGAAGCCAGCGGTCACCATCTTGGAGAGCTGACGTCATCATCTCTGTTTTTTTTTTTTTTTTTTTTGACTGATTACAGCTCTTTCAGCTATAGATCAGCGGGGAAAACTTAAGGACCCCTCCCAGCTTTCCTGTGATCGCAATAGCCAGACCGAGGGCAGCACGGGAGCCGGCGGTAGCCGCGGCTGCGGCGAGGGAGCCGGCGGCAGCCGCGGCTGCGGCGAGGGAGCCGGTGGGAGCCGCGGCGGCGCTGGCACAGGAGCCGGCAGGAACCGCGCGGCGCGGGACTCCCAGCTACCGCTCCCACCAGTGCTGACAACTGAGGTCTCTTGCATCAGATACGGGGGCGTGGCTACCAGAAGGTAAGCAAATTTGCTTGGGGTTCTTAGCCCCAAGCTCTACAAGCTTAGGGCCTGAGGGAGGCAAACAAGGAGAGTGTGCCCAGGCACTAATGAAACAGCTGCTCCACGTGTGTGCAAGGTAGGCGGAACTGTGACCACCGACAAAACAGGCCCAGTGGACTGCCAGACACATCGCTCAGATTGGGGGAGGGGCAGAGCCACCGGGCGCTTGCAAGTTACGCAGACCTGCGAATCACCAGCACATCAGTTCCAGCAACCGCAGAGCGGCAGAGCAACCCCTGGGCCTGCAAGGTAGGCGCACTTGCCACACACCAGCAGGTCAGGCCCAACAAACTGCGGAGGGGCACAGCTGCCCCACGATCCTGCTAGGTAGGCAGTACCCTGACCACCAACAGAACAGGCTCAGAGGACGGCCAGACACATCGCCCGCCCCGGTTGGGGGAGGGGCAGAGCCGCCAGGCGCCTGCAAGGTAGGCAAACCTGCGTCTCACCAGCATATCAGGCCCAGCAACCCGCGGAGCAGCAGAGCCACCCCCGGACCTGCAAGGTAGGCGCACTTGCCACCCATCGGCAGGTTAGGCCCAGCAACTCTCGGAGGGACACAGCTGCTCCACTCATGTGCAAGGTAGGCGGAACCGTGACCACTGACAAAACAGGCCCAGTGGCCCGCCAGATACATCACCCTGGTTGGGGGAGGGGCAGAGCCGCCACCAGCGCCTTTTAGGTAGACAGACCTGCAACCGACAGAAAGAACAGGCCTAGTGGCCAGCGGAGGGACAAAGCCGCTGCTCACGCCTGCAAGATAGGCGGACCTGTGACTACCGAAAGAACAGGCCCATCGAAAGTACAGGCACAGCGGCCTCCCGGCGTGGTAGGCACATTGCCTCAATTGGAGGAGGGGCAGAACCACCGCCAAAGCCTGCGAGGGAGACTTTGCAGCTATACAAGAGCAATATAAATATATAGGGGGAAAAATCAATAACACAACAGTTTCACCAAGCAGAAAGAAACGCGATCAATATGAAAAGACAAGGAAAGAAAGGACCACAAGCAATGCAGGTCAACTCAACTTTAGAAGAGGTAATATCTGCAGCAGATGGAATGTCAGAGAAAGAATTCAGGATATACATGCTTCAGATGATCTGGAGTCTCAAGGAAGACATTAGACAGCAAAGTCAGACAATGAAAGACCACTTCGACCACTTTGACAATAAATTACATAAACAAATCCAAGAAGCAAAAGATCAATTATACAGGGAGATAGAGGTTATAAAAAACAAACAAACAGAAATCCTGGAAATGCAGGAAACAATAAACCAACTTAAAAACTCAATTGAGAATACTACCAGCAGAGTAGAACACTTAGAAGATAGAACATCAGACAATGAAGACAAAGTATTTCATCTGGAGAAGAACATAGACAGCTCAGCAAAGCTGTTAAGAAACCATGAGCAGAACATTCAAGAAATATGGGATAACATAAAGAGACCAAACTTAAGAGTCATTGGGATACAGGAAGGTACTGAGATCCAAACCAAAGGAATGAGCAATCTATTCAACGAAATAATACGAGAAAACTTCCCAGACTTGAAGAATGAGACAGAATCCCAAATCCTAGAAGCCTACAGAACGCCGAATGTGCAAAATCATAAGAGATCCACACCTAGACACATTATAATGAAGATGCCCAACATACAGAATAAGGAAAGAATTTTAAAAGCTACAAGAGAAAGGAAGCAGATTACATTTAGGGGTAAACCAATCAGGATAACAGCTGATCTTTCAACACAGACTCTCAAAGCTAGAAGATCCTGGAATAACATATTTCAAACACTGAAAGAAAATGGGTTCCAACCAAGAATCGTGTATCCCGCGAAATTAAGCTTCAGGATGGAAGATGAAATTAAAACCTTCCATGATAAACAAAAGTTAAAAGAATTTGCAGCTAGAAAACCATCTCTTCAAAACATCCTCGGCAAAATATTACAGGAAGAGGAAATGGAAAATATCAATGAAAACCAACAGCGGGAGGTAGTACAGTAAAGGGGGGGGAATAATCAAAGAGGAAAACAAACCATGTTTAGTAACATAAATAAACAAATATGGCTGGAAGAACAACCCATATCTCAATAATAACCCTAAATGTTAATGGCTTAAACTCACCAATTAAGAGACACAGGCTAGTAGAATGGATCACAAAACAAGACCCAACAATATGCTGCCTTCAGGAGACGCATTTGATAGGAAAAGACATACATAGACTGAAGGTGAAAGGTTGGGAAAAATCATATCACTCATATGGACTTCGGAAACAAGCAGGAGTGTCCATACTCATATCAAATAAAATAGATTTCAAGCCAAAGTTAATCAAAAGGGATGAAGAGGGACACTACATACTTCTCAAGGGAACCATACACCAACAAGACATAACAATTATAAATATATATGCCACAAACAATGGTGCAGCTATGTTCATCAAACAAACTCTTCTCAAGTTCAAGAGTCTAATAGACCACCATACAATAATCATGGGAGACTTCAACACACCTCTCTCACCACTGGACAGATCTTCCAAACAAAAGTTGAATAAGGAAACTATAGAGCTCAATAACACAATTAATAACCTAGACTTAATTGACATATATAGAATATACCACCCAACATCAAGCAGTTACACTTTTTTCTCAGCAGCACATGGATCCTTCTCAAAAATAGATCATATATTATGTCACAGGGCAACTCTTAGACAATACAAAGGAGTAGAGATAATACCATGTATCTTATCTGACCATAATGGAATGAAAATGAAAATTAACGATAAAAGAAGTAAGGAAAAATCATGCATCACTTGGAGAATGAACAATAGGTTACTGAATGATCAATGGGTTATAGAAGACATCAAGGAGGAAATTAAAAAATTCTTAGAGATAAATGAAAACACAGACACAACATATCGGAATCTATGGGACACATTGAAAGCAGTTCTAAGAGGAAAATTTATTGCTTGGAGTTCATTCCTTAGAAAAAGAAAAAACCAACAAATAAATGATCTAATACTTCAACTCAAAATCCTAGAAAAAGAAGAGCAAAACAACAGCAAAAGAAGTAGAAGACAAGAAATAAATAAAATCAGAGCTGAAATTAATGAAATCGAAACGAAAGAAACAATTGAAAAAATTGACAAAACTAAAAGTTGGTTCTTTGAAAAAATAAATAAAATCGACAGACCCTTAGCCACGCTAACAAAGAGAAGAAGAGAGAGAACTCAAATTACCAGCATACGGGATGAAAAAGGCAATATCACAACAGACACTTCAGAAATACAGAAGACTATCAGAAATTATTTTGAATCCTTATACTCCAATAAAATAGAAGATAGTGAAGGCATCGATAAATTTCTTAAGTCATATGATTTGCCCAGATTGAGTCAGGAGGATATTGACAACCTAAACAGACCAATATCAATTGAGGAAATAGAAGAAACCATCAAAAGACTACCAACTAAGAAAAGCCCAGGACCGGATGGGTATACAGCAGAGTTTTACAAAACCTTTAAAGAGGAACTAATACCAATACTTTTCAAGCTATTTCAGGAAATAGAAAAAGAGGGAGAACTTCCAAATTCATTCTATGAGGCCAACATCACCCTGATTCCTAAACCAGACAAAGACACTTCAAAGAAAGAAAACTACAGACCAATATCTCTAATGAACCTAGATGCAAAAATCCCCAATAAACTTCTGGTGAACCGGATACAAAAACATATCAAAAAAATTGTGCACCATGATCAGGTAGGATTTATCCCTGGGATGCAAGGCTGGTTCAATATACGGAAATCAATAAATGTTATTCACCACATCAATAGGCTTAAAAATAAGAACCATATGATCATCTCGATAGATGCGGAAAAAGCATTCGACAAAGTACAGCATCGCTTTATGTTCAAAACTCTAGAAAAAATAGGGATAACAGGAACATACCTCAATATTGTAAAAGCAATCTATGCCAAGCCTCAGGCTAGCATCATTCTGAATGGAGAAAAACTGAAGGCATTCCCTCTAAAATCTTGAACAATCCAGGGATGCCCTCTCTCACCACTTCTGTTCAACATAGTTCTCGAATCACTGGCCAGAGCAATTAGACAGACGGAAGAAATTAAAGGCATAAAAATAGGAAAAGAAGAACTCAAATTATCACTATTTGCAGATGACATGATTCTATACCTAGCAGACCCAAAAGGGTCTACAAAGAAACTATTAGAGCTAATAAATGAATTCAGCAAAGTGGCAGGCTATAAAATCAACACGCATAAATCAAAGGCATTCCTGTATATCAGCGACAAATCCTCTGAAATGGAAATGAGGACAACCACCCCATTCACAATATCCTCAAAAAAAATAAAAGACTTGGGAATCAAGCTAACAAAAGAGGTGAAAGACTTATACAATGAAAACTACAGAACCCTAAAGAGAGAAATAGAAGAAGATCTTAGAAGATGGAAAAATATACCCTGTTCATGGATAGGTAGAAGTAACATCATCAAAATGGCGATATTACCAAAAGTTCTCTATAGGTTTAATGCAATGCCAATCAAAATCCCAACGGCATTTCTTGTAGAAATAGAGAAAGCAATCATGAAATTCATACGGAAAAATAAAAGACCCAGAATAGCAAAAACAATGCTAAGCAGGAAGTGTGAATCAGGCGGTATAGCTATACCAGACTTCAAACTATACTACAGAGCAATAGTAACAAAAACAGCATGGTACTAGTACCAAAACAGGCGGGTGGACCAATGGTGCAGAATAGAGGACACAGAAACCAATCCACAAAACTACAACTATCTTATATTCGATAAAGGGGCTAAAAGCATGCAATGGAAGAAGGATAGCATCTTCAACAAATGGTGTTGGGAAAACTGGAAATCCATTTGCAACAAAATGAAACTGAATCCTTTTCTCTCGCCATGCACAAAAGTTAACTCAAAGTGGATCAAGGAACTTGATATCAAATCAGAGACATGGCGTCTGATAGAAGAAAAAGTTGGCTATGATCTACATACTGTGGGGTCGGGCTCCAAATTCCTCAATAGGACACCCATAGCACAACAGTTAATAACTAGAATCAACAAATGGGACTTACTCAAACTAAAAAGTTTTTTCTCAGCAAAAGAAACAATAAGAGAGGTAAATAGGGAGCCTACGTCCTGGGAACAAATCTTTACTCCTCACACTTCAGACAGAGCCCTAATATCCAGAATATACAAAGAACTAAAAAAATTAGACAATGAGATAATGAATAACCCAATCAACAAATGGGCCAAGGACCTGAACAGAAATTTCTCAGAGGAGGACATACAATCAATCAACAAGTATATGAAAAAATGCTCACCATCTCAAGCAGTCAGAGAAATGCAAATCAAAACCACCCTAAGATACCATCTCACTCCAGTAAGATTGGCAGCCATTAGGAAGTCAAACAGCAACAAGTGCTGGCGAGGATGTGGAAAAAAGGGTACTCTTGTACATTGCTGGTGGGACTGCAAATTGGTGCGGCCAATTTGGAAAGCAGTGTGGAGATTTCTTGGAAAGCTCGGAATGGAACCACCATTTGATCCAGCTATTCCCCTACTCGGTCTATTCCCTAAAGACCTAAAAAGAGCACACTATAGGGACACTGCTACATCCATGTTCATAGCAGCACAATTCACAATAGCAAGACTGTGGAACCAACCTAGATGCCCTTCAGTAGACGAATGGATAAAAAAAATGTGGCATTTATACACAATGGAGTATTACTCTGCATTAAGAAATGACAAAATCATAGAATTTGGAGGGAAATGGATGGCATTAGAGCAGATTATGCTAAGTGAAGCTAGCCAATCCCTTAAAAACAAATGCCAAATGTCTTCTTTGATATAAGGAGAGTAACTAAGAACAGAGTAGGGACGAAGAGCATGAGAAGAAGATTAACATTAAACAGGGATGAGAGGTGGGAGGGAAAGGGAGAGAGAAGGGAAATTGCATGTAAATGGAAGGAGACCCTCAGGGGTATACAAAATTACATACAAGAGGAAGTGAGGGGAAAGGAGGAAAAATATAAGGGGGAGAAATGAATTACAGTAGAGGGGGTAGAGAGAGAAGAGGGGAGGGGAGGGGGGAGGGGGGATAGTAGAGGATAGGAAAGGCAGCAGAATACAACAGACACCAGAATGGCAATATGTAAATCAATGGTTGTGCAACTGATGTGATTCTGCAATCTGTATGTGGGGTAAAAATGGGAGCGCATATCCCACTTGAATCAAAGTGTGAAATATGATATATCAAGAACTATGTAATGTTTTGAATAACCTACAATAAAAATAAATTAAAAAAAAACTGCTACTGCAGACGAACGCTTCAACATAGAAGAACAAAATTTGGTGAGAAGGTGGGATTTGTGCACTGATCATTACCACCACATATCGTCAAGATTGGCTGAAAAAGTATTTGCTGGTATTTCGGTAACTCGTTATTTCTTAGAAGCTTGGCAACCCCTCTCAATCAAATTGCTTTTCCACAGTCTGTGCCTAGGGCTACTTGAAAAGGAAAAAAACCATAGAGACAAAACTGAGAACTCCTGTATTTTGTCAAGTTTCAAAGAGCTACTACAAACCATGTGGAATTTACAGTTACAAATTCATCTATCTATATAGGAGAGAACAGAGGGAAACCTAAAAATGCAAACTGCTAGTGTAAACGAACACTTCAAACTAGAAGAACAAAATTTGGAGAGCCAAGTGGGATTTGTGTACTTGTCTTTACCACCACGTATCATCAAGATTGGGTGAAAAAATTTTTGCTGGTATTTCGGAAACTCGTTATTTCTTGGAAGCTTGGCAACCCCTTTCAATGAAAGTGCTTTTCCACAGTCTCTGCTTAGGGCTACTTGAAGAGGAAACAGATGGTAGAGACAAAACTGAGAACTTCTTTTTTTTTGTCAAGTTTCAAAGAGCTACTACAAACCATGTTGGATTTAGAGTTCCAAATTCATCTATCTATATAGGAGAGAACAGAGGGAAACCGAAAAATATAAACTGCTAGTGTAAACGAACACTTCAAACTAGAAGAACAAAATTTGGTGAGCCAATTGGGATTTGTGTACTTGTCTTTTCCACCAAGTATCATCAAGATTGGGTGAAAAAAATTTTGCTGCTATTTCGGCAACTCGTTATTTCTTGGAAGCTTGGCAAACTTTTTCAAAGAAAGTTCTTCTCCACAGTCTGTGCCTAGGGCTACTAGAAGAGGAAACAATCCATAGAGACAAAACTGAGAACTCCTTTGTTTTGTCAAGTTTCAAAAAGCTACTAGAAACCATGTAGGATTTACAGTTCCAAATTCATCTATCTATATAGGAGAGAACAGAGGAAAACCTAAATATAAAACTGCTACTGTAGACGAACGCTTCAACATAGAAGAACAAAATTTGGTGAGCCAAGTGGGATTTTTGTACTGATCAATACCGCCAAGTATCATCAAGATTGGTTGAAAAAATATTTGCTGGTATTTCGAAAACTCGTTATTTCTTAGATGCTTGAAACCCCTCTCAATGAACGTGCTTTCCATAGTCTGTGGCTAGGGCTATTTGAAGAGGAAACAAACCATAGAGACAAAACTGATAACTCCTTTATTTTGTCAAATTTCAAAGAGATAATACAAACCATGTTGGTTTTAGAGTTCCAAATTCATCTATCTATATGAGAGAACAGAGGAAAACCTAAAAATAAAAACTGCTACTGTAGATGAACGCTTCAACCTAGAAGAAGAAAATTTGGTGAGCCAACTGGGATTGGTGTACTGTTCATTACCACCAAGTATCATCAAGATTGGGTGAAAAAATATTTGCTGGTATTTTGGACACTCGTTATTTCTTAGAAGATTGGCAACCCTTCTCAATGAAAGTGCTTTTCCACAGTCTGTGCCTAGGGCTACTTGAAGAGGAAACAAACCATAAAGACAAAACTGAGATCGCCTTTATTTGGTCAAGTTTCAAAGAGCTACTACAAAGCATGTTGGATTTAGAGTTCCAAATTAATCTCTCTATATAATAGAGAACAAAGTGAAACCTAAAAATAAAAACTGCTACTGAAAAAGAATGCTTCAACCTAGAAGAATAAAATGTGGTGAGCCAAGTGGGATTTGTGTACTTGTCATTACCACCAGGTATCATCAAGATAGGGTGAAAAAATATTTGCTGGTATTTCGGAAACTCGTAATTTCTTGGAAGCTTGGCAACTCCTTTCAATGAAAGTGCTTTTCGACAGTCTCTGCTTAGGGCTACTTGAACAGGAAACAAATCATAGAGACAAAACTGAGAACTATTTTTTTTTTGTAAAGTTTCAAAGACCTAGTACAAACCATGTTGGATTTAGAGTTCCCAATTCAGCTATCTATATAGGAGAGAACAGAGGGAAACCTAAAAATATAGACTGCTACTGTAAACGAACGCTTCAAACTAGAAGAACAAAATTTGGTGAGTCAAGTGGGATTTCTGTAACGATCATTACCACAAAGTATCATCAAGTTTGGGTGAAAAAATATTTGCTGGTATTTCGGAAACTCGTTATTTCTTTGAAGCTTGGCAAACCCTTTCAATGAAAGTGCTTTTCCACAGTCTCTGCTTAGGGCTACTTGAAGAGGAAACAAATCATAGAGACAAAACTGAGAACTACTTTTTTTTGTCAAGTTTCAAAGAGCTAGTACAAACCATGTTGAATTTAGAGTTCCAAATTCAGCTATCTATATAGGAGAAAACAGAGGGAAACCTAAAATTATAAACTGCTACTGTAAACGAACGCTTCAACCTAGAAGAACAAAATTTCGTGAGCCAAGTGGGATTTGTGTACTTGTCATTACCACCACGTATCATCAAGATTGGGTAAAAAAGTATTTGCTGGTATTTCGGAAACTTGTAATTTCTTGGAAGCTTGGCAACTCCTTTCAATGAAAGTGCTTTTCCACACTCTCTGCTTAGGGCTACTTGAAGAGGAAACAAATCATAAAGACAAAACTGAGAACTACTTTTTTTTGTCAAGTTTCAAAGAGCTAGTAAAAACCATGCTGGATTTAGAGTTCCCAATTCAGCTATCTATATAGGAGAGAACAGAGGGAAACCTAAAAATATAGACTGCTACTGTAAACGAACGCTTGAAACTAGAAGAACAAAATTTGGTGAGTCAAGTGGGATTTCTGTACCGATCATTACCACCAAGTATCATCAAGTTTGGGTGAAAAAATATTTGCTGGTATTTCGGAAACTCATTATTTCTTCGAAGCTTGGCAAACCCTTTCAATGAAAGTACTTTTCCACAGTCTCTGCTTAGGGCTACTTGAAGAGGAAACAAATCATAGAAACAAAACTGAGAACACCTTTATTTTGCCAAATTTCAAAGACCTACTACAAACCATCTTGCATTTAGAGTTCCAAATTCATCTATCTATATAGGAAAGAACAGAGAAAAACCTAAAAATATAAACTGCTACTGTAAACGAACGCTTCAACCTAGAAACAAAATTTGGTGAGTCAAGTGGGATTTGTGTACCAATCATTACCACCAAGTATCATCCAGATTTGGTGAAAAAATATTTGCTGGTATTTTGGAAACTCGTTATTTCTTGGTAGATTGGTTACACCTTTCAATGAAAGTTCTTTTCCACTCTGTGCCTAGGGCTACTGGAAGAGGAAACAAACCATATAGAAAATACTGAGAACTCCTTTATTTTGTCAAATTTCAAAGAGCTACTACAAACCATGTTGGATTTAGTGTTCCAAATTCATCTTTCTATATAGGAGAGAACAAAGTGAAACCTAAAAATAAATACTGCTACTGTAAACGAACGCTTTAACCGAGAAGAACAAAATTTGGTGAGCCAAGTGGGATTTGTGTACTTGTCATTACCACCACGTATCATGAAGATTGGGTAAAAAAGTATTTGCTGGTATTTCGGAACTCGTAATTTCTTGGAACCTTGGCAACTCCTTTCAATGAAAGTGCTTTTCCACAGTCTCTGCTTGGGGCTTTTTGAAGAGGAAACAAATCATAGAGACAACACTGAGAACTACTTTTTTTTGTCAAGTTTCAAAGAGCTAGTACAAACCATGTTGAATTTAGAGTTACAAATTCAGCTATCTATATAGGAGAAAACAGAGGGAAACCTAAAAATATAAACTGCTACTGTAAACGAAGGCTTCAACCTAGAAGAACAAAATTTCGTGAGCCAAGTGGGATTTGTGTACTTGTCATTACCACCACGTATCATCAAGATTGGGTAAAAAAGTATTTGCTGTTATTTCGGAAACTCGTAATTTCGTGGAAGCTTGGCAACTCCTTTCATTGAAAGAGCTTTTCCACAGTCTCTGCTTAGGGCTACTTGAAGAGGAAACAAATCATAGAGACAAAACTGAGAACTACTTTTTTTTTGTCAAGTTACAAAGAGCTAGTACAAACCATGTTGGATTTAGAGTTCCAAATTCAGCTATCTATATAGGAGAAAAGAGAGAGAATCCTAAAAATATAAACTGCTACTGTAAACGAACGCTTCAAACAAGAAGAAACAAAATTTGGTGAGTCAAGTGGATTCCTGTACCGATCATTACCACCCGTATCCTCAAGATTGGGTGAAAAAATATTTGCTGGTATTTCGGAAACTCGTTATTTCTTCGAAGCTTGGCAACACCTTTCAATGAAAGTGCTTTTCCACAGTCTCTGCTTAGGGCTACTTGAAGAGGAAACAAACCAAAGAGACAATACTGAGAACTCCTTTATGTTGTCAAGTTTTCAAAGAGCTACTACAAACCATGTTGGATTTAGAGTTCCAAATTCATGTATCTATATAGAAGAGAACAGAGTAAAACCTAAATATAAAAACTGCTACTGTACACGAACGCTTCAACCGAGAAGAATAAAATTTGGTGAGCCAAGTGGGATTTGTGTACTTGTCATTACCACATCGTATCATAAAGATTGGGTAAAAAAGTATTTGCTGGTATTTCGGAAACTTGTAAATTCTTGGAAGCTTGGCAAATCCTTTCAATGAAAGTGCTTTTCCACAGTCTCTGCTTAGGGCTACCTGAAGAGGAAACAAATCATAGAGACAAAACTGAGAACTATTTTTTTGTAAAGTTTCAAAGACCTAGTAAAAACCATGCTGGATTTAGAGTTCCCAATCAGCTATCTATATAGGAGAGAACAGAGGGAAACCTAAAAATATAGACTGCTACTGTAAACGAACGCTTCAAACTAGAAGAACAAAATTTGGTGAGTCAAGTGGGATTTCTGTACCGATCATTACCACCAAGTATCATCAAGTTTGGGTGAAAAAATATTTGCTGGTATTTCCGAAACTCGTTATTTCTTCGAAGCTTGGCAAACCCTTTCAATGAAAGTACTTTTCCACAGTCTCTGCTTAGGGCTACTTGAAGAGGAAACAAATCATAGAAACAAAACTGAGAACACCTTTATTTTGCCAAGTTTCAAAGAGCTACTACAAATCATGTTGCATTTAGAGTTCCAAATTCATCTATCTATATAGGATAGAACAGAGAAAAACCTAAAAATATAAACTGCTACTGTAAACGAACGCTTCAACCTAGAAGAACAAAATTTGGTGAGTCAAGTGGGATTTGTGTACCAATCATTACCACCAAGTATCATCCAGATTTGGTGAAAAAATATTTGCTGGTATTTCGGAAACTCGTTATTTCTTGGTAGCTTGGCAACCCCACTCAATGAAAGTGCTTTTCCACAGTCTGTGCCTAGGGCTATTTGAAGAGGAAACTAACCATAGAGACAAAACTGAGAACTCCTTTATTTTGACAAGTTTCAAAGAGCAACTACAAACCATGTTGGATTTAGAGTTCTAAATTCATTTATCTATATAGGTGAGAACAGAGTGAAACCTAAAAATAAAAACTGCTACTGTAAACGTACGCTTCAACCTAGAAGAAAAAAATTTGTGAGCCAAGTGGGATTTGTGTACTTGTCATTACCACCACGTATCATCAAGAATGGGTGAAAAAATATTTGCTGGAAATTCGGAAACTCGTAATTTCTTGGAAGCTTGGCAACCCCTTGCAATGACAGTGCTTTTCCACAGTCTGTGCTTAGGGCTACTTGAAGAGGAAACAAACCATAGAGACAAAACTGACAACCCCTTTGTTTTGTCAAGTTTCAAAGAGCTACTACAAACCATGTTGGATTTAGAGTTCCAAATTCATCTATCTATATAGGAGAGAACAGAGTGAAACCTCAATAAAAAAGACGGCTACTGTAGACGAACCCTTCAACCTAGAAGAACACAATTTGGTGAGCCAAGTGGGATTTGTGAACTGATCTATACCACCAAGAATCATCAATATTGGTGAAAAAATATTTGCTGGTATTTCGGTAACTCCTTATTTCTTAGAAGCTTCTCAACCCCTCTCATTTAAAGTGCTTTTCCACAATCTGTGCCTTGGGATAAATGAAGAGGAAACAAACCATAGAGACAAAACTGAGATCTCCTTTATTTTGTCAAGTTTCAAAGAGCTACTACAAACCATGTTGGATTTAGAGTTCCAAATTCATCTATCTATATAAGAGAGAACAGACTGAAACCTACATATAAGAACTGCTACTGTAGACGAACGCTTCAACCTAGAAGAACAAAATTTGGTGAGCCAAGTGATATTTGTGTTCTGATCATTACCAACAAGTATCATCAAGATTGGGTTAAAAAATATTTGCTGGTATTTTGGAAACTCGTTATTTCTTAGAAGTTTGGCAACCCCTATCAATGAAAGTGCTTTTCCACAGTCTGTGCCTAGGGCTACTTGAAGAGGAAACTAACCATACAGACAAAACTGAGAACTACTTTATTTTGTCAAGTTTCAAAGAGCTACTACAATCCATGTTGGATTTAGAGTTCCAAATCATCTATCTATATAGGAGAGAACAGAGGGAAACCTAAATATAAAAACTGCTACTGTAGACTAACGCTTCAACCTAGAAGAACAAAATTTGGTGAGCCAAATGGGATTTCTGTACTGATCATTACCACCAAGTATCATCAAGATTGGGTGAAAAAATATTTGCTGGTATTTCGGAAACTCGTTATTTCTTAGAAGCTTGGCAACCCCTCTCAATGAAAGTGCTTTTCCACAGTCTGTGCCTAGGGCTACTTGAAGAGAAAAGAAACCATAGAGACAAAACTGAGAACTCCTTTATTTTGTCAAGTTTCAAAGAGCTACTTCAAAACATGTTGGATTTACAGTTCCAAATTCATGTATCTATATAGGAGAGAACAGAGTGAAACGTAAAAATAAAAACTGCTATGTAAACGAACGCTGGAAACTAGAAGAACAAAATTTGTTGAACCAAGTGGGATTTTTGTACTTGTCATTACCACCACGTATCATCAAGATTGGTTAAAAAATTTTTGCTGGTATTTCGGAAACTCGTAATTTCTTGGAAGCTTGGCAACCCCTTTCAATGAAAGTGCTTTTCCACAATCTCTGCTTAGGGCTACTTGAAGAGGAAACAAACCATAGAGACAAATTTGAGAACTCTTTTTTTTGTCAAGTTTCAAAGAGCTACTAAAAACCATGTTGGATTTAGAGTTCCAAATTCATTTATCTATGTAGAAGAGAACAGAGAAAAACCTAAATATAAAAACTGCTACTGTAGACGAACGCTTCAACGTAGAAGGACAAAATTTGGTGAGCCAAGTGGGATTTGTGCTCTGATCATTACCACCAAGTATCATCAAGATTGGTTGAAAAAATATTTGCTTGTATTTCGGAAGCTCGTAATTTCTTAGAAGCTTGGCAATGAAAGTGCATTTCCACAGTGTTTGCCTAGGACTACTTGAAGAGGAAACAAACCATAGAGACAAATCTGAGAACTCCTTCATTTTGTCAAGTTTCAAAGAGCTACTACAAACCATGTTGGATTTAGAGTTCCAAATTCATCTATCTATTTAAGAGAGAACAGAGGGTAACCTAAATATAAAAACTGCTACTGTAGACGAACGCTTCAACCTTGAAGAACAAAATTTGGTGAGCCAAGTGGGATTTGTGTATTGATCATTACCACAAAGTATCATCAATATTGGGTGAAAAAATATTTGCTGGTATTCGGAAATTTGTAATTTGTTAGAAGCTTGGCAACCCCTCTCAAGGAAAGTGCTTTTCCACAGTCTGTGCCTAGGGCTATTGAAGAGGAAACAAATCATAGAGAGAAAACTGAGAACTCCTTTATTTTGTCAACTTTCAAAGAGCTACTACAGACCGTGTTGGATTTACAGTTCCAAATTCATCTATCTATATAGGAGAGAACAGAATAAACCTAAAAATATAAACTGATACTGTAAACGAAGGATTCTACCTAGAAGAACAAAATTTGGTGAGTCAAGTGGGATTTGTGTACCGATCATTACCAACAAGTATCATCAAGATTGGGATAAAAAATATTTGCTGGTATTTCGGAAACTTGTTATTTCTTAGAAGCCTGGCAACCCCTCTCAATGCAAGTGCTTTTCCACAGTCTGTGCCTAGGGCTATTGAAGAGGAAACAAACCGAGACAAAACTGAGAACTCCTTTATTTTGTCAAGTTTCAAAGACCTACTACAATCCATGTTGGATTTAGAGTTCCAAATTCATCTATCTATATAGGAGAGAACAGAGTGAAACCTAAATATAAAAACTGCTACTATAGACGAACGCTTCAACCGAGAAGAACAAAATTTGGTGAGCCAAGTGGGAATTGTGTCCTGATCATTACCACCAAGTATCATCAAGATTGGGTGAAAAAATATTTGCTGGTATTTAGGAAACTTGTTATTTCTTAGAAGCCTGGCAACCCCTCTCCACGAAAGTGCTTTTCCACAGTCTGTGCCTAGGGCTACTTGAAGAGGAAACAAACCATAGAGAGAAAACTGGGAACTCCTTTATTTTATCAATTTTCAAAGAGCTACTACAAACCATGTTGGATTTTGAGTTCCAAGTTCATCTATCTATATAGAAGTGGACAGAGTGAAAAGTAAAAATAAAAACTGCTACTGTAAACGAATGCTTCAACCTAGAACAAAATTTGATGAGCCAAGTGGGATTTGTGTAGTTGTCATTACCACCACGTATCATCAAGATTGGGTGAAAAAATATTTGCTGGTATTTCGATAACTCGTAATTTCTTGGATGCTTGGCAACCCCTTTCAATGAAAGTGCTATTCCACAGTCTCTGCCGAGGGATATTTGAAGAGAAAACAAACCATAGACACAAAATTGCGAACTACGTTTTTTTGTCAAGTTTCAAAGAGCTACTACAAACCATGTTGGATTTAGAGTTCCAAATTCACTATCTATATAGGAGAGAACAGAGGGAAACCTAAATATAAAAACTGCTACTGTAGACGAACGCTTCAACCTAGAAGAACAAAATTTGGTGAGCCAAGTGGGATTTGTGTACTGATCATTACCACCAAGTATCATCAAGATTGGGTGAAAAAATATTTGCTGGTATTTTGGAAACTCGTTATTTCTTAGAAGCTTGGCAACTCCTCTCAATGAAAGTGCTTTTCCACAGTCTGTGCCTAGGGCTACTTGAAGAGGAAACAAACCATAGAGACAAAACTGAGAACTCCTTCATTTTGTCAAGTTTCAAAGAGCTACTACAAACCATGTTGGATTTAGAGTTCCAAATTCATCTATCTCTATAGGAGAGAACAGTGGGAAACCTAAATATAAAAACTGCTATTGTAGACGAAAGCTTCAACCTAAAAGAACAAAATTTGGTGAGCCAAGTGGGATTTATGTACCAATCATTACCACCACGTATCATCAAGATTGGGTGAAAAAATATTTGCTGGTATTCGGAAATTTGTAATTTGTTAGAAGCTTGGCTACACCTCTCAAGGAAAGTGCTTTTCCACAGTCTGTTCCTAGGGCTATAGAAAAGGAAACAAACCATAGAGAGAAAACTGAGAACTAATTTATTTTGTCATGTTTTAAAGAGCTACTACAAAACATGTTGGATTTAGAGTTCCAAATTCATCTATCTATATAGGAGAGAACAGAGGGAAACCTAAAAATAAAAACTGCTACTGTAAAAGAACGCTGCAAACTAGAAGAACAAAATTTGTTGAACCAAGTGGGATTTCTGTACTTGTCATTACCACCACGTATCATCAAGATTGGGTAAAAAATATATGCTGGTATTTCGGAAACTCGTTATTTCTTAGAAGCTTGGCAACCCCTCTCAATGAACGTGCTTTTACACAGTCTGTTTCTAGCGCTACTTGAAGAGGAAACAAACCATAGAGAAAAATCTGAGAACTCCTTAAATTTGTCAATTTTCAAAGAGCTACTACAAACCATGTTTGATTTAGAGTTCCAAATTCATCTATCTACATGGGAAAGAACAGAGGGAAACCTAAATATAAAAACTGCTATTGTAGACGAACCCTTAAACCTAAAAGAACAAAATTTGGTGAGCCAAGTTGGATTTATGTACCAATCATTACCACCACGTATCATCAAGATTGGGTGAAAAAATATTTGCTGGTATTCGGAAATTAGTAATTTGTTAGAAGCTTGGCTACACCTCTCAAGGAAAGTGCTTTTCCAAAGTCTGCGCCTAGGGCTACTAGAAGAGGAAACAACAAATTGAGGCAAAACTGAGAACTCCTTTATTTTGTCAAGTTTCAAAAAGCTACTACAAACCATGTTGGATTTACAGTTCCAAATTCATCTATCTATATAGGAGACAACAGAGGAAAACCTAAATATAAAAACTGCAACTGTAGACGAACGCTTCAACATAGAAGAACAAAATTTGGTGAGCCAAGTGTGATTTTGTACTGATCATTACTGCAAGTATCATCAAGATTTGGTGAAAAACTATTTGCTGATATTTCAGAAACTCGTTATTTCTTAGAAGCTTGGCAACCCCTTTCAATGAAAGTGCTTTTCCACAGTCTCTGCTTAGGGCTACTTGAAGAGGAAACAGATGGCAGAGAAAAAACTGAGAACTCCTTTATTTTGTCAAGTTTCAAAGAGCTACTACAAACCATGTTGGATTTAGAGTTCCAAATTCATCTATCTATATGAGAGAACAGAGGGAAACCTAAATATAAAAACTGCTACTGTAGACGAACGCTTTAACTTAGAAGAACAAAATTTGGTGAGCCAGGTGGGATTTTTGTACTGACCATTACCACTAAGTATCATCAAGATTGGGTTAAAAAATATTTGCTGGTATTTCGGAAACTCGTTACTTCCTAGAAGCTTTGCAACCCTTCTCAATGAAAGTACTCTTCCACAGTCTGTTCCTAGGGCTACTTGAAGATGAAACTAGCATAGAGATAAAACTGATAATCCTTATTTTGTCAAGTTTCCAAGAGCTACTACAAACCATTTTGGATTTACAGTTCCAAATTCATCTATCTATATAGGAGAGAACAGAGGGAAACCTAAATATAAAAACTGCTACTGTAGACGAACGCTTCAACATAGAAGAACAAAATTTGGTGAGAAGATGGGATTTGTGCACTGATCATTACCACCACGTATCGTCAAGATTGGCTGAAAAAGTATTTGCTGGTATTTCGGTAACTCGTTATTTCTTAGAAGCTTGGCAACCCCTCTCAATCAAATTGCTTTTCCACAGTCTGTGCCTAGGGCTACTTGAAAAGGAAACACACCATAGAGACAAATCTGAGAACTCCTTTATTTTGTCTAGTTTCAATGAGCTACTACAAACCATGTTGAATTTACAGTTCCAAATTATCTATCTATATAGGAGAGAACAGAGGGAAACCTAAAAATATAAACTGCTAGTGTAAACGAACACTTCAAACTTGAAGAACAAAATTTGGTGAGCCAAATGGGAATTGTGTACTTGTCTTTACCACCACGTATCATCAAGATTAGGTGAAAAAATTTTTGCTGGTATTTCGGAATCTCGTTATTTCTTGGAAGCTTGGCAACCCCTTTCAATGAAAGTGCTTTTCCACAGTCTCTGCTTAGGGCTACTTGAAGAGGAAACAGATGATAGAGACCAAACTGAGAACTTATTTTTTTTTTTGTCAAGTTTCAAAGAGCTACTACAAACCATGTTGGTTTTAGATTTCCAAATTCATCTATCTATATAGGAGAGAACAGAGGGAAACCTAAAAAAATAAACTGCTAGTGTAAACGAACACTTCAAACTAGAAGAACAAAATTTGGTGAGCCAATTGGGAAATGTGTACTTGTCTTTTCCACCACGTATCATCAAGATTGGGTGAAAAAAATTTTGCTGCTATTTCGGCAACTCGTTATTTCTTGGAAGCTTGGCAAACTTTTTCAAAGAAAGTTCTTCTCCACAGTCTGTGCCTAGGGCTACTAGAAGAAAAAACAAACCATAGAGACAAAACTGAGAACTCCTTTGTTTTGTCAAGTTTCAAAAAGCTACTAGAAACCATGTTGGATTTACAGTTCCAAATTCATCTATCTATATAGGAGAGAACAGAGGAAAACCTAAATATAAAACTTCTACTGTAGACGAACGCTTCAACATAGAAGAACAAAATTTGGAGAGCTAAATGGGATTTTTGTACTGATCAATACCGCCAAGTATCATCAAGATTGGGTGAAAAAATATTTGCTGGTATTACGAAAACTCGTTATTTCTTAGATGCTTGAAACCCCTCTCAATGAACATGTTTTCCACAGTCTGTGGCTAGGGCTACTTGAAGAGGAAACGAACCATAGAGACAAAACTGAGAACTCTTTTATTTTGTCAAGTTTCAAAGAGATAATACAAACCATGTTGGATTTAGTGTTCCAAATTCATCTATCTATATTAGAGAACAGAGGAAAACCTAAATATATAAACTGCTAGTGTAGATGAACGCTTCTTCCTAGAAGAACACAATTTTATGAGCCAAGTGGGATTTTTGTACTGATCATTACCACCATGTATCATCAAGATTGGCTGAAAAAATATTTGCTGATATTTCGGAAAATCGTAATTTCTTGGAAGCTTGGCAACCCCTTTCAATGAAAGTGCTTTTCCACAGTCTCTGCTTAGGGCTACTTGAAGAGGAAAAATTGGTAGAGACAAAACTGCGAACCATTATTTTTTGTCAAATTTCAAAGATTTACTATAAACCATGTTGGATTTAGAGTTCCAAATTAATCTCTCTATATAGGAGAGAACAGAGGGAAACCTAAAAATATAAACTGATAGTGTAAAGGAACACTTCAAACTAGAAGAACAAAATTTGGTGAGAAAGTGGGATTTGTGTACTTGTCTTTACCACCACGTATCATCAAGTTTGGGTGAAAAAATTTTTGCTGGTATTTTGGAAACTCCTTATTTCTTGGAAGCTTGGCAACCCTTTTCAATGAAAGTTCTTCTCCACAGTCTGTGCCTAGGGCTACTAGAAGAGGAAACAAACCATAGAGACAAAACTGAGAACACCTTTATTTTGTCAAGTTTCAAAGAGCTACTACAAAACATGTTGGATTTAGCTTTCCAAATTCATCTATGTATATAGGAGAGAACAGAGGAAAACCTAAATATAAAAACTGCTACTGTAGACGAACGCTTCATCCTAAAAGAACACAATTTGGTGAGCCAAGTGGGATTTGTGTACTGATCATTACGACCACGTTTCTTCAAGATTTGGTAAAAAATATTTGCTGGTATTTCGGAAACTCGTTATTTCTTAGAAGCTTGCCAACCCCTCTCAATGAGCGAGATTTTCCACATTCTGTGCATAGGGATACTTGAAGAGGAAACAAACCATAGAGACAAAACTGAGAACTCCTTTACTTTGTCAAGTTTCAAAGAGCTACTACAAGCCATGTTGTATTTAGTGTTCCAAATTAATCTATCTATATAGGAGAGAACAGAGTGAAACCTAAAAATAAAAACTGCTACTGTAAACGATCGCTTCAACCTAGAAGAACAAAATTTGGTGAGCCAAGTGGGATTTGTGTACTTGTCATTACCAAAACGTATCATCCAGATTGGGTGAAAAAATATTTGCTGGTATTTCAGAAACTCTTAATTTCTTGGAAGCTTGGCAACCCCTTTCAACGAAAGTGCTTTCCCACAGTCTCTGCTTAGGGCTACTTGAATAGGAAACAAACCATAGAGACAAAACTGAGAACTCTTTTATTTTGTCAAGTTTCAAAGAGCTACCACAAACCATGTTTTATTTAGTGTTCCAAATTATTCTATCTGTATAGGAGAGAAGAGAGGGAAACCTAAATA
Source organism: Callospermophilus lateralis (assembly GCF_048772815.1). Taxonomy (NCBI): domain Eukaryota; kingdom Metazoa; phylum Chordata; class Mammalia; order Rodentia; family Sciuridae; genus Callospermophilus; species Callospermophilus lateralis. The sequence continues at coordinate 29,999 of NW_027510222.1, forward strand.
TAAAAAATGCTACTGTAGACGAACGATTCAACATAGAAGAACAAAATTTGGTGAGCCAAGTGGGATTTTTATACCGATCATTACCACCAAGGATCATCAAGATTGGGTGAAAAAATATTTGCTGGTATTTCGGAAACTCGTTATTTCTTAGAAGATTTGCAACCCTTCTCAATGAAAGTGCTCTTCCACAGTCTGTGCCTAGGGCTACTTGAAGATGAAACTAGCATAGAGATAAAACTGATAACTCCTATATTTTGTCAAGTTTCAAAGAGCTACTACAAACCATGTTGGACTTACAGTTCCAAATTCATCTATCTATATAGGAGAGAACAGAGTGAAACCAAAATATAAAAACTGCTACTGAAGACGAACGCTAAAACATAGAAAACCAAAATTTGGTGAGCCTAGTGGGATTTGTGTACTGATCATTACAACCAAGTATTCTCAAGATTGGGTGAAAAATATTTGCTGGTATTTCGGAAAATTGTTATTTCTTAGAAGCTTGGAAACCCCTCTCAATTAAATTGCTTTTCCACAGTCTCTCCTAGGGCTACTTGAAGAGGAAACAAACCATAGAGACAAAACTGAGAACTTGTATATTTTGTCAAGTTTCAAAAAGCTACTACAAACCATGTTGCATTTACAGTTCCAACTTCATCTATCTATATAGGAGAGAACAGAGGGAAACCTAAGTATAAAAACTGGTACTGCAGACGAACTTTTCAACATAGAAGAACAAAATTTGGTGAGCGTAGTGGGATTTGTGTACTGATCATTACCACCAAGTATCATCAAGATTGGGTGAAAAGTATTTGTTGGTATTTCGGAAAATTTTTATTTCTTAGAAGCTTGGCAACCCCTCTCAATGAAAGTGTTTTTCCACAGTCTGTGCCTAGGGCTACTTGAAGAGGAAACAAACCATAGACACAAAACTGAGAACTCCTTTATTTTGTCAAGTTTCAAAGAGCTACTACAAACCATGTTGGATTTAGAGTTCTAAGTTCATCTATCTATATGAGAGAACAGAGGAAAACCTAAATATAAATACTGCTACTGTAGACTAACGCTTCTTCCTAGAAGAACACAATTTGGTGAGCCAAGTGGGATTTGTGTACTGATCTTTACCACCACGTATCATCAAGATTGGGTGAAAAAATATTTGCTGGTATTTCGGAAAATCGTAATTTCTTGGAAGGTTGGCAACCCCTTTCAATGAAAGTGCTTTTCCACAGTCTCTGCTTAGGGCTACTTGAAGAGGAAACAAATGTTAGAGACAAAACTGAGAACTACTTTTTTTGTCAAGTTTCAAAGACCTACTACAAACCATGTTGGATTTAGAGTTCCAAATTCATCTATCTATATAGGAGAGAACAGAGGGAAAACTAAAAATATAAACTTCTGGTGTAAACGAACACTTCAAACTAGAAGAACAAAATTTGGTGAGCCAAGTGGGACTTGTGTACTTGTCTTTTCCACCACGTATCATCAAGATTGGGTGAAAAAATTTTTGCTGGTATTTCGGAAACTCGTTATTTGTTGGAAGATTGGCAACCCTTTTCAATGAAAGTTCTTCTCCACAGTCTGTGCATAGGGCTACTAGAAGAGGAAACAAACCATAAAGACAAAACTGAGAACTCCTTTATTTTGTCAAGTTTCAAAGAGCTACTACAAACCATGTTGGATTTATTGTTCCAAATTCATCTATCTATATAGGAGAGAACAGAGGGAAACCTAAATATAAAAACTGCTACTGTAGACGAACGCTTCAACATAGAAGAACAAAATTTGGTGAGCCTTGTGTGATTTGGGTACTGTTAATTACCACCAAGTATCATCAAGATTGGGTGAAAAATATTTGCTGGTATTTCGGAAACTTGATATTTCTTAGAAGCTTGGCAACCCCTTTCAATGAAAGTGCTTTTCCACAGTCTCTGATTAGGGCAACCTGTAGAGGAAACAAACCATAGAGACAAAACTGAGAACTCCTTTTTTTGTCTAGTTTCAAAGAGCTGCTTCAAACCATGTTGGATTTAGCGTTCCAAATTCATCTATCTATATAGGAGAGAACAGAGGGAAACCCAAATATAAAAACTGCTACTGTAGACAAACGCTTCAACCTAGAAGAACATAATTTGGTGAGCCTGGTGGGATTTTTGTACTGATCATTACCACCAAGTATCATCAAGATTGAGTGAAAAAATATTTTCTGGTATTTCGGAAACTCGTTATTTCTTAGAAGCTTGGCAACCCCTCTCAATCAAATTGCTTTTCCACAGTCTCTGCTTATGGCTACTTGAAGAGGAAAGAAACCAAGAGACAAAACTAAGAAATCCTTTGTTTTATCAAGTTTCAAAAAGCTACTACAAAGATGTTGGATTTAGAGTTCCAAATTCATCTATCTATATAAGAGAGAACAGATGGAAACCTAAATATAAAAACTGCTACTGTAGATGAACGCTTAACCTAGAAGAACAAAATTTCGTGAGCCAGGTGGGATTTGTGTACTGATCATTACCACCAAGTATCATCAAGTTTGGTTGAAAAAATATTTGCTGTTATTTCGGAAACTCGTTATTTGTTGGAAGCTTTGGAACCCCTTTCAATGAAAGTGCTTTTCACAGTCTGTACCTAGGGCTACTTAAAGAGGAAACAAACCATAGCGACAAAACTGAGAACTCCTTTATTTTGTAAAGTTTCAAAGAGCTACTACAAACCATGTTGGATTTAGAGTTCCGAATTCATCAATCTATACAGGAGAGACGAGACGGAATCCTAAATATTAAAACTGCTACTGTAGAATAACGCTTCAACCTAGAAGAGCAAAATTTGGTGAGCCAAGTGGGATTTGTGTACTGATCATTACCACCAAGTATCATCACGATTGGGTGCAAAAATATTTGCTGGTATTTCGGAAACTCGTTATTTCTTAGAAGCTTGGCAACCCCTCTCAATCAAAGTGTTTTTCCACAGTCTGTGCCTAGGGCTACTTGATGAGGAAACAAACCAAAGAGACAAAACTGAGAACTCCTTTTTTTGTCTAGTTTCAAAGAGCTGCTTCAAACCATGTTGGATTTAGCGTTCCAAATTCATCTATCTATATAGGAGAGAACAGAGGGAAACCCAAATATAAAAACTGCTGCTGTAGACAAACGCTTCAACCTAGAAGAACATAATTTGGTGAGCCTGGTGGGATTTGTGTACTGATCATTACCACCAAGTATCATCAAGATTGAGTGAAAAAATATTTTCTGGTATTTCGGAAACTCGTTATTTTTTAGAAGCTTGGCAACCACTCTCAATGAAAGTGCTTTTCCACAGTCAGTGCCTAGGGCTACTTGAAGAGGAAACAAACCATAGAGACAAAACTGAGAACTCCTTTATTTTGTCAAGTTTCAAAGAGCGACTACAAACCATGTTGGATTTAGAGTTCCAAATTCATCTATCATTATTGGAGAGAACACAGGAAATCCTAAATATAAAAACTGCTACTGTAGACGAACGCTTCAACCTAGAAGACCAAAATTTGGGGGGCCAAGTGGAATTTGTTTACTGATCATTACCACCAAGTATCATCAAGATTGGGTGAAAAAATATTTGCTGGTTTTTCGGAAACTCGTTATTTCTTAGAAGCTTGGCAACCGCTCTCAATGAAAGTGCGTTTCCACAGTCTGTGCCTTGGGCTACTTGAAGGGGAAACAAAACATAGAGACAAAACTGAGAACTCCTTTATTTTGTCAAGTTTCAAAGAGCTACTACAAACCATGTTGGATTTAGAGTTCCAAATTCATCTATCTATATAGGAGAGAACAGAGGGAAACCTGAAAATATAAACTGCTTCTGTAAACGAACGCTTCAACCTAGAAGACCAAAATTTGGTGTGTCAAGTGGGATTTGTGTACCGATCATTACCACCAAGTATCATCAAGATTGGGTGAAAAAATATTTGCTGGTATTTCGGAAACTCGTTATTTCTTTGAAGCTTGGCAACCCCTGTCAATGAAAGTGCTTTTCCACAGTCTCTGCTTAGTACTACTTGAAGAGGAAACAAATTATAGAGACAAAACTGAGAACTCCTTTATTTTGTCAAGTTTCAAAGAGCTACTACAAACCATGTTGGATTTAGAGTTCCAAATTCATCTATCTACATAGAAGAGAAAAGAGTGAAACCTAAACATATAAACTCATACTGTAGATGAACGCTTCAACCTAGAAGAACAAAATTTGATGAGCCATGTGGGATTTGTGTACCGATCATTACCACCAAGTATCATCAAGATTGGGTGAAAAAATATTTGCTGGTGTTTCAGAAACTCGTTATTTCTTGGAAGCTTGGCAACCCCTTTCAATGAAAGTGCTTTTCCACAGTCTCTGCTTAGGGCTACTTGAAGAGGAAACAAACCATAGAGACAAAACTGAGAACTACTTTTTTTTTGTCAAGTTTCAAAGAGCGACTACAAACCATGTTGGATTTAGAGTTCCAAATTCATCTATGTATATAGGAGAGAACAGAGTGAAACCAAAAATAAAAAGTGCAACTGGAAACGAACGCTTGCACCTAGAAGAACAAAATTTGGAGAGCCAAGTGGGATTTGTGTACTTGTCATTACCACCACGTATCATCAAGATTGGGTGAAAAAAATATTTGCTGGTATTTCGGAAACTCGTAATTTATAGGAAGCTTGGCAACCCTTTTTAATGAAAGTGCTTTTCCACAGTCTCTGCTTAGGGCTACTTGAAGAAAAAACAAACCATAGAGACAATACTGAGAACTACATTTTTTTGTCAAGTTTCAAAGAGCGACTACAAACCATGTTGGATTTAGAGTTCCAAATTAATCTATCTATATAGGAGAGAACAGAGGAAAACCTAAATATAAAAACGACTACTGTAGATGAACGCTTCAACCTAGAAGAACAAAATTTGGTGAGCCAAGTGGGATTTGTGTACTGATCATTACTACCACGTATCATCAAGATTGCATGAAAAAATATTTGCTGGTATTTCAGAAACTCGTTATTTCCTTGAAGCTTTTCAACCCCTCTAAATGAATGTGCTTTTCCCCAGTCGGTGCCTAGGGGTATTTGAAGAGAAAACAAACCATAGAAACAAAACTGAGAACATTTTTATTTTGTCAAGTTTCAAAGAGCTACTACAAACCATGTTGGATTTAGAGTTCCAAATTCATCTATCTATATAGGAGAGAACAGAGGGAAACCTGAGAATATAAATTGCTACTGTAAACGAGCGCTTCAAACTAAAAGACCAAAATATGGTGAGTCAAGTGGGATTTGTGTACCGATCATTACCACCAAGTATCATCAAGATTGGGTGAAAAAATACATGCTGCTATTTCAGAAACTCGTAATTTCTTGGAAGCTTGCAACCCCTTTCAATGAAAGTGCTTTTCCATAGTCTCTCCTTAGGGCTACTTGAAGAGGAAACAAACCATTGAGACAAAAGTGAGAACTCCTTTATTTTG
>NW_027510223.1:0-35471 GCF_048772815.1 Callospermophilus lateralis
TCCAAAATCTGTGCCTAGAGATACTTGAAGAGGAAACAAACAATAGAGACAAAACTGAGATCTTCTTTATTTTGTCAAGTCTCAAAGAGCTACTACAAACCACGTTGGATTTAGAGTTAAAAATTCATCTATCTATATAGGAGAGAACAGAGTGAAACCTAAAAATAAAAACTGCTACTGTAAACGAACACTTCAACCTAGAAGAGCAAAATTGGGTGAGCAAAGGGGGATTTGTGTAACGATCATTACCACCAGGTATCATCAAGATTGGGTGAAAAAATATTTGCTAGTATTTCTGAAAGTCGTTATTTTGTAGAAGCTTTCAACCCCTCAAAATGAAAGTGCATTTCCACTGTCTGTGCCTAGGGCTACTTGAAGAGGAAACAAACCATAGAGACGATACTGAGAACTCCTGTATATTGTCAAGTTTCAAAGAGCTACTACAAACCATGTTGGATTTAGCGTTCCAAATTCATCTATCTATATAAGAAAGAACAGAGTGAAACCTAAATATAAAAACTGCTACTGTAGACGAACGCTTAAACCTAGAAGAACAAAATTTGTTGAGCCAAGGTCGATTTGTGGACTTATCATTAAAACCAAGTATAATCAAGATTGGGTGAAAAAATATATGCTGGTATTTTGGAAACTCTTTATTTCTTGTAAGCTTGGCAACCCCTTTCAATGAAAGTGCATTTCCTCAGTCTGTGCATAGGGCTACTTGAAGAGGAAACAAACCATAGAGACAAAACTGAGAACTCCTTTATGTTGTCAAGTTTCAAACAGCTACTACAAACCATGTTGGATTTTGAGTTCCAAATTCATCTATCTATATAGGAGAGAAAAGAGTGAAACCAAAATATAAAAACTGCTACTCTAGATGATCGCTTAAACGTAGAAGAACAAAATTTGGTGGGCCAAGTGGGATTTGTGTACTGATCATTACCACCAAGAATCATCAGGATTGGGTGAAAAAATATTTGCTGTTATTTTGGAAACTCGTTATTTCTTGTAAGCTTGGCAAGACCTTTCAATGAAAGTGCATTTCCTCAGTCTGTGCATTGGGCTACTTGAAGAGGAAAAAAACCATAGAGACAAAACTGAGAACTCCTTTATTTTGTCAAGTTTCAAACAGCTACTACAAACCATGTTGGATTTAGAGTTCCAGATTCATCTATCTATATATGAGAGAACAGAGTGAAACCAAAATATAAAAACTGCTACTTTAGATGAACACTTAAACCTAGAAGAAGAAAATTTGGTGGGCCAAGTGGGATTCGTATACTGATCATTACCACCAAGCATCATCAAGATTGGGTGAAAAAATATTTGCTGCTATTTTGGAAACACGTTATTTCTTGGAATCTTGGCAACCCCTTTCAATGAAAGTGCATATCCACACTCTGTGCCTAGGGCTACTTGAAGAGGAAACAAACCATAGAGACAAAACTGAGAACTACTTTATTTTGTCAAGTTTCAAAGAGCTACTACAAACCATGTTGGATTTAGAGTTCCAAATTCATCTATCTATATGGAAGAGAACAGAGTGAAACCTAAATATAAAAACTGCTACTGAAGACGAGCGCTTCAACCTAGAAGAACAAAATTTGGTGAGCTAAGTGGGATTGGTGTACTGATCATTACCACCAAGTATCATCAAGATTGGGTGAAAAAATATTTGCTTTATTTTGGAAACTCTTTATTTCTTAGAAGCTTGGCAACCCCTCTCAATTAAAGTGCTTTTCCACAGTCAGTGCCTAGGGCTACTTGAAGAGGTAACAATCCATAGAGAGAAAACTGAGAACTCCTTTATTTTGTCAAGTTTCAAAGAGCTACTTCAAACCATGTTGGATTAAGAGTTCCAAATTCATCTATCTATATAGGAGAGAACAAAGTGAAACCTAAAAATAAAAACTGCTACTCTAAACGAACGCTTCAACCTAGAAGAACAAATTTGGTGAGCCATGTGGGATTTGTGTACCGATCCTTACCACAAAGTATCATCAAGTATGGGTGTAAAAATATTTGCTGGTATTTCGGAAACCCATAATTTCTTGGGAGCTTGGCAAACCCTTTCAATGAAAGTGCTTTTCCACAGTCTCTGCTTAGGGCTACTTGAAGAGGAAACAAATCATAGAGACAAAACTGAGAACTCCTTTATTTTTTCAAGTTTCAAAGAGGTACTACAAACCATGTTGGATTTAGAGTTCCAAATTCATCTATGTATATTGGAGGGAAAAGAGGGAAACCTAAAAATATAAACTGCTATTGTAAACGAAGGCTTCAAACTAGAAAAACAAAATTTGTTGATTCAAGTGGAATTTATGTACCCATGATTACCACCAAGTATCATCAAGTTTGGGTGAAAAAATATTTGCTGGTATTTCGGAAACTTGTTATTTCTTAGAAGCTTGGCCACCTCTCAAAATGAAAGTGCTTTTCCACAGTCTGTGCCTAGGGCTACTTGAAGAGGAAACAAACCATAGAGACAAAACTGAGAACTCCTATCTTTTGTCAAGTTTCAAAGAGCTACTACAAACCATGTTGGATTTAGAGTTCCAAATTCATCCATCTATATAGGAGAGAACAAAGTGAATCCTAAAAACAAAAATGCTACTGTAAACGAACACTTCAACCTAGAAGAACAAAATTTGGTGAGCCAAGTGGGATTTGTGTACTTGTCATTAACACCAAGTATCATCAAGATTGCGTGAAAAAAATGTTTGCTGGTATTTCAGAAACTCGTTGTTTCTTAGAACCTTGGCAACCCCTCTCAATGAATGTGCTTGTGCCCAGTCTGTGCCTAGGGCTATTTGAAGAGAAAAAAACCATAGAAACAAAACTGAGAACATTTTTATTTTATCGAGTTTCAAAGAGCTACTACAAACCATGTTGGGTTTAGAGTTCCAAATTCATATATCTATATAGGAGAGAACAGAGGGAAACCTAAAAATAAAAACTGCTCTTGTAAACGAACGGTTCAACCTAGAAGAGCAAAATTTGGTGAGCCAAGTGGGATTTGTGTAATTGTAATTACCACCAAGTATCATCAAGATTGGGTGAAAAAATATTTGCTGGTATTTCGGAAACCCGTAATTTTTTTTGAGCTTGGCAAACCCTTTCAATGAAAGTGCTTTTCCACAGTCTCTGCTTAGGGCTACTTGAAGAGGAAACAAATCATAGAGACAAAACTGAGAACTCCTTTATTTTGTCAAGTTTCAAAGAGCTACTACAAACCATGTTGGATTTAGAGTTCCAAATTCATCTATCTATATAGGAGAGAACAGAGGGAAACCTAAAATATAAACTGCTACTGTAAACGAACGCTTCAACCTAGAAGAACAAAATTTGGTGAGCCAAGTGGGATTTGTGTACTTGTCATTAAAACCTAGTATCATCAAGATTGGGTGAAAAAATATTTGCTGGTATTTCGGAAACTCGTTATTTCTTAGAAGCCTGGCAACCCCTCTCAATGAAAGTGCTTTTCCACAGTCTATGACTAGGACTACTTGAAGAGGTAACAAAACATAGAGACAAAACTGAGAACTTCTTCATTTTGTCAAATTTCAAAGAGCTACTACAATCCATGTTGGATTTAGAGTTCCAAATTCATTTATCTATATAAAAAAGTTCAGAGTGAAACCTAAAAATAAAAACTGCTACTGTAAACGAACGCTTCAACCTAGAAGAACAAAATTTGGTGAGCCAATTGGGAATTGTGTAGTTGTCATTACTACCAGGTATCATCAAGATTGGTTGAAAAAATATTTGCTGGTATTTCGGAAACTCGTAATTTCTTGGAAGCTTGGCAACCCCTTTCAATGAAAGTGCTTTTCCACAGTTTCTGCTTAGGGCTACTTGAAGAGGAAACAAATCATACAGACAAAACTGAGAACTAATTTATTTTGTCAAGTTTCAAAGAGCTACTACAAACCATGTTGGATTTAATGTTCCAAATTCATCTATCTATATGGGAGAGAACAGAGTGAAACCTAAAAATAAAAACTGCTACTGTAAACGAACGCTTCAACCTAGAAGAGCACAATTTGGTGAGCCAAGTGGCATTTGTGTACTGATCATTACCACCACGTATCATCCAGATTGTGTGAAAAAATATTTGCTGGTTTTCGGAAACTCGTTATTTCTTAGAAGCTTGGCAACCCCTCTCAATGAATGTGCTTTTCCCCAGTCTGTGCCTAGGGGCATTTGAAGAGGAAACAAACCATAGAGAAAAAACTGAGAACTTTTTTATTTTGTCAAGTTTAAAAGAGCTACTACAAACCATGTTGGATTTAGAGTTCCAAATTCATCTATCTATATAGGAGAGAACAGAGTGAAAAGTAAAAACAAAAACTGCTACTGTAAACGAACGCTTCAACCTAGAATAACAAATTTGGTGAGCCAAGTATGATTTGTGTACTTGTCATTACCACCAAGTATTATCATATTGGGGGAAAAAATATTTTCTGGTATTTCGGAAACCCGTAATTTCTTGGAAGCTTGGCAACCCCTTTCAATGGAAGTGCTTTTCCACAGTCTCTGCCTGGGCTACTTGAAGAGAAAACAAATCATAGAGACAAAACTGAGAACTCCTTTATTTTTTAAAGTTTCAAAGAGCTACTACAAACCATGTTGGATTTAGAGTTCCAAATTCATCTAACTATATGGGAGAGAACAGAGTGAAACCTAAAAATAAAAACTGCTACTGTAAACGAACGCTTCAACCTAGAAGAGCACAATTTGGTGAGCCAAGTGACATTTGTGTACTGATCATTACCACCACGTATCATCCAGATTCGAAGAAAAAATATTTGCTGGTATTACGGAAACTCGTTATTTCTTAGAAGCTTGGCAACCCCTCTCAATGAATGTTCTTTTCCCCAGTCTGTGCCTAGGGCCATTTGAAGAGGAAACAAACCATAGAGAAAAAACTGAGAACTTTTTTATTTTGTCAAGTTTAAAACAGCTACTACAAACTATGTTGGATTTAGAGTGCCAAATTCATCTATCTAAATAGGAGAGAACAGAGGGAAACCTAAAAATACAAACTGCTACTGTAAACGACCGCTTCAACCTAGAAGAGCAAAACTTGGTGAGCCATGTGGGATTTGTGTACTTGTCATTACCACCAAGTATCATGAAGATTGGGTGAAAAAATATTTGCTGGTATTTCGAAAACCCCTAATTTGTTGGGATCTTGTCAAATCCTTTCAATGAAAGTGCTTTCCACAGTCTCTGCTTAGGGCTACTTGAAGATTAAACAAATCATAGAGACAAAGGTGAGAACTCCTTTATTTTGTCAAGTTTCAAAGAGCTACTACAAACCATGTTGGATTTAGAGTTCCAAATTCATCTATCTATATAGGAGAGAACAGAGTGAAACCTAAAAATAAAAACTGCTACTGTAAACGAACGCTTCAACCTAGAAGAACAAAATTTGGTGAGCCAAGTGGGATTTGTGTACTTGTCATTAACACCAAGTATCATCAAGTTTGGGTGAAAAAATATTTGCTGGTATTTCGGAAACTCGTTATTTCTTAGAAGCCTGGCAACCCCTCTCAATGAAAGTGCTTTTGCACTGTCTGTGCCTAGGGCTACTTGAAGAGGAAACAAAACATAGGACAAAACTGAGAACTCCTTCATTTTCTCAAGTTTCAAAGAGCTACTACAAACCATGTTGGATTTAGTGCTCCAAATTCATCTATCTATATAAAGAGAACAGAGTGAAACCTAAAAATTAAAAACTGCTACTATAAACGAACACTTCAACCTAGAAGAACACAATTTGGTGAGCCAAGTGGTATTTGTGTACTGATCATTACCACCACGTATCATCAGGATTGGGTGAAAAAATATTTGTTGGTATTTCAGAAACTCGTTATTTCTTAGAAGTTTCGCAACCCCTCTCAATGAATGTACTTTTCCCCAGTTGTGCCTAGGTCTATTTGAAGAGGAAACAAACCATAGAGACAAAACTAAGAACATTTTATTTTGTCCAGTTTCAAAGAGCTACTACAAACCATGTTGGATTTAGAGTTCCAAATTCATCTATCTATATGGGAGAGAACAGAGGAAAACCTAAAAATGAAAACTGCTCTTGTAAACGAACGCTTCAAAGTAGAAGAGCAAAATTTGGTGAGCCAAGTGGGATTTGTGTACTTGTAATTACCACTAAGTATTATCAAGATTGGGTGAAAAAATATTTCCTGGTATTTTGGAAACCCGTAATTTTTTGTTAGCTTGGGAAACCCTTTCAATGAAAGTTCTTTTCCACAGCCTCTGCTTAGGGCTACTTGAAGAGGAAACAAATCATAGAGATAAAACTGAGAACTCCTTTATTTTGTCAAGTTTCAAAGAGCTACTACAAACCATGTTGGATTTAGAGTTCCAAATTCATCTATCTATATAGGAGAGAACAGAGGGACACCTAAAAATATAAACTGCAACTGTAAACGAGCGCTTCAACTTAGAAGAACCAAACTTGGTGAGTCAAGTGGGATTTGTGTACTGATCATTACCACCAGTATCATCAAGATTGGGTAAAAAAATATTTGCTGGTATTTTGGAAACTCGTTATTTCTTAGAAGCTTGGCAACAACTCTCAATGAAAGTGCTTTTCCACATTCTGTGCCTACGTCTACTTGAAGAGGAAACAAACCAGAGTGACAAAACTGAGAACTCCTTTATTTTGTCAAGTTTCAAAGAGCTACTACAAACCATGTTTGATTTAGAGTTCCAAATTCTTCTATCTATATATGAGAGAATAGAGGGAAACCTAAAATAAAAACTGCTACTGTAGACGAACCCTTCAACCTAGAAGAACAAAATTTGGTGAGCCAGTGTGATTTGTGTACCCATAATTACCACCAAGTATCATCAAGATTGGGTGAAAAAATATTTGCTGGTATTTCGGGAACTCGTTATTTCTTGGAAGGTGGCAACCCCTTTCAATGAAAGTGCTTTTCCACAGTCTGTGCCTAGGGCTACTTGAAGAGGAAACAAACCATAAAGACAATACTGAGAACTATTTTATTTTGTCAAGTTTCAAAGAGCTACTACAAACCATGTTGGATTTAGAGTTCCAAATTCATCTATCTATATAGAAGAGAACAGAGTGAAACCTAAATATAAAAACTGCTACTGTAGACGAACGCTTCAACCTAGAATAACAAAATTTGGTGAGCCAAGTGGGATTTCTGTACCGATCATTACCACCAAGTATCATCAAGATTGGGTGAAAAAACATTTGCTGGTATTTTGGAAACTCGTTATTTCTTAGAAGTTTGGCAAACCCTCTCAATGCAAGTGCTTTTCCCCAGTCTGTGCCAAGGGCTACTTGAAGAGGAAACAAACCATAGAGACAAAACTGAGAACTACTTTATGTTGGCAAGTTTCAAAGATCTACTACAAACCATGTTGGATATAGAATTTTAAATTCATCTATCTATATAGGAGAGAACAAAGGGATACCTAAAAATAAAACTGCTACTGTAAACGAACGCTTCTAGCTAGAAGAACAAAATTTTTGAGCCATGTGGGATTTGTGTACTTGTCATTACGACCAGGTATCATCAAGATTGGGTGAAAAAATATTTGCTGGTATTTCAGAAACTTGTAATTTCTTGGAAGCTTGGCAAACCATTTCAATGAAAGTGCTTTTCCACAGTCTCTGTTTAGGGCTACTTGAAGAGAAAACAAATCATAGAGAGAAAACTGAGAACTCCTTTATTTTGTCAAGTTTCAAAGAGCTTCTAAAAACCATGTTGGATTTAGAGTTCCAAATTCATCTATGTATATAGGAGAGAACAGAGGGAAACCTAAAAATATAAACTGCTACTGTAAACGAACGCTTCAAACTAGAAGAACAAAATTTGGTGAGTCAAGTGGGATTTGTGTACCCATCATTACCACCTAGTATCATCAAGATTGGGTGAAAAAATATTTGCTGGTATTTCGGAAACTCGTTATTTCTTGGATGCTTGCAACCCCTTTCAATGAAAGTGCTTTTCCACAGTCTGTGCCTAGGGCTACTTTTAGCGGAAACAAACCATAGAGACAATATTGAGAACTCCTTTATTTTGTCAAGTTTCAAAGAGCTAGTACGAACCATGTTGGATTTAGAGTTCCAAATTCATCTATCAATATAAGAGAGAACAGAGTAAAACCTAAATATAAAAACTACTACTGTAGACGAACGCTTAAACCTAGAAGAACACAACTTGGTGAGCCAAGTGGGATTTCTGTACTGATCATTACCACCAAGTATCATCAAGATTGGGTGAAAAAGTATTTGCTGGTAATTCGTAAACTCGTAATTTCTTGGAAGCTTTGCAACTCCTTTCAATGAAAGTGCTTTTCCGCAGTCTCTCCTTAGGGCTACTTGAAGAGGAAACAAATCATAGAGACAAAACTGAGAACTACTTTTTTTGTCAAGTTTAAAAGAGCTACTACAAACCTAGTTGGATTTAGAGTTCCAAATTCAGCTATCTATATAGGAGAGCACAGAGGAAACCTAAAAATATAAACTGCTACTCAAAACGAACGCTTCAACCTAGAAGAACAAAATTAGGTGAGCCAAGTGGGATTTGTGTACTTGTCATTACCAGCAAGTATCATCAAGATTGGGTGAAAAAATATTTGCTGGTATTTCGGAAACTCGTTATTTCTTGGAAGCTTGGCAACCCCTTTCAATGAGAGTGCTTTTCCAAAGTCTGTGCCTAGGGCTACTTGAAGAGGAAACAAACCATAAAGACAATACTGGGAAGTCCTTTATTTTGTCAAGTTTCAAAGAGCTACTACACACCATGTTTTATTTAGAGTTCCAAATTCATCTATCTATATAGAAGAGAAAAGAGTGAAACCTCAATATAAAATCTGCTACTGTAGACGAACGCTTCCAACTAGAAAACCAAAATTTGGTGAGCCAAGTGGGATTGGTGTACTGATCATTACCACCAAGTATCACCAAGATTGGGTGAAAAAATATTTGCTGGTATTTCGGAAACTCATTATTTCTTAGAAGCTTGGCAACCCCTCTCAAAGAAAGTGTTTTCCACATTCTGTGCCTACGTCTACTTGAAGAGGAAACAAACCAGAGAGAAAAAACTGAGAACTCCTTTATTTTGTCAAGTTTCAAAGAGCTACTACAAACCATGTTTGATTTAGAGTTCCAAATTCATCTATCTATATAGAAGAGAACAGAGTGGAACCTAAATATAAAAACTGCTAGTGTAGACTAACGCTTCAACTTAGAAGAACAAAATTTGGTGAGCCAAGTGGGATTTGTGTACCCATCATTACCACCAAGTATCATCAAGATTGGGTGAAAAAATATTTGCTGTTATTTCGGGAACTCGTTATTTCTTGGAAGGTGGCAACCCCTTTCAATGAAAGTGCTTTTCCACAGTCTGTGCCTAGAGCTACTTGAAGAGGAAACAAACCATAGAGACAAAACTGAGAACTCCTTTCTTTTGTCAAGTTTCAAAGAGCTACTACAAACCATGTTGGATTTAGTGTTCCAAATTTATCTATCTATGTAGGAGAGAACAAAGTGGAACCTAAAAATAAAAACTGCTACTGTAAACGAACACTTCAACCTAGAAGAACAAAATTTGGTGAGCCAAGCTGGATTTGTGTACTTGTCATTACCACCACGTATCGTCAAGATTGGGTTAAAAAGTATTTGCTGGTTTCGTAAACTCGTAATTTCTTGGAAGCTTGGCAACTCCTTTCAATGAAAGTGCTTTTCCACAGTCTTTCTTTTGAGCTACTTGAAGAGGAAACAAAAAATAGAGACAAAACTGAGAACTCCTTTATGTTGTCAAGTTTCAAAGAGATACAACAAACCATGTTGGATTTAGAGTTCCAAACTCATCTATCTATATAGGAAAGAACAGAGGGAAACCTAAAAATATAAACTGCTACTGTAAACGAACGCTTCAACCTAGAAGAACAAAATTTGGTGAGTCAAGTCGGATTTGTGTACCGATCATTACCACAAAGTATCATCCAGATTGGGTGAAAAAATATTTGCTGGTAATTAGGAAACGCATTATTTCTTGGAAGCTTGGCAACCCCTTTCAATGAAAGTGCTTTTCCACAGTCTGTGCCTAGGGCTACTTGAAGAGGAAACAAACAATAGAGACAATACTGAGAACTCCTTTATTTTGTCAAGTTTCAAAGAGCTACTACAAACCATGTTGGATTTAGAGTTCCAAATTCATCTATCTATACAGAAGAGAACAGAGTGAAACCTAAATATAAAAAATTCTACTGTAGACGAACGCTTAAACCTAAAAGAACAAAATTTGGTGAGCCAAGTGAGATTTGTGGACTTATCATTACTACCAAGTATCATCAAGATTGGGTGAAAAAATATTTGCTGGTATTTCGGAAACTCATTATTTCGTAGAAGCTTGGCAACCCCTCTCAATGAAAGTGCTTTTCCACAGTCTATGCCTAGGGCTACGTGAAGAGGAAACAAACCATATAGACAAAACTGAGAACTCCTTTATTTTGTCAAGTTTCAAAGAGCTACTACAAACCATGTTGGATTTAGACTTCCAAATTCATCTATCTATATAGGAGAGAACAGAGTGAAACCTAAAAATAAAAACTGCTACTGTAAACGAACACTTCAACCTAGAAGAACAAACTTTGGTGAGCCAAGTGGGATTTGTGTACTTGTCATTACCACCAAGTATCATCAAGATTGGGTGAAAAAATATATGCTGGTATTTCGGAAACTCGTAATTTCTTGGAAGCTTTGCAACCCCTTTCAATGAAAGTGCTTTTCCACATTCTCTTCTTAGGGCTACTTGAAGAGGAAACAAATCATAGAGACAAATCTGAGAACTCCATTATTTTTTCAAGTTTCAAAGATCTACTACAAACCATGTTGGATTTAGAGTTACAAATTAATCTATCTATATAAGAGAGAACAGAGAGAAACCTAAATATAAAAACTGCTACTGTAGAGGAACGCTTCAACCTAGAAGAACAAAATTTGGTGGGCCAAGTAGGTTTGTGTACTGATCACTAGCCCCAAGTATCACCAAGATTCGGTGAAAAAATATTTGCTGGTTTTTTGGAAACTCGTTATTTCTTAGAAACTTGGCAACCTCTCAATGAAAATGCTTTTCCACAATCTGTGCCTTGGGCTACTTGAAGAGGAAAAAAACCATAGAGACAAAACTGAGAACTCCTTTATTTTGTCTAGTTTCAAAGAGCTACTACAAACCATGTTGGATTTAGAGTTCCAAATTCATCTATCTATATAAGAGAGGGCAGAGTGAAACCTAAATTTAAAGACTGCTAGTGTAGACGAACGCTTATACATAGAAGAAAAAAATTTGGTGAGCCAAGTGGGATTTGCGGACTGATCATTACCACCAAGTATCATCAAGATTGGGTGAGAAAATATTTGCTGGCATTTTGGAAACTCGTTATTTCTTAGAAGCTTGGCAACCCCTCTCAATGAAAGTGCTTTACACAGTCGGTGCCTAGGGCTCCTTGAATAGGAAACAAACCATAGAGATAAAACTGAGAACTCCTTTATTTTGTCAAGTTTCAAAGAGCTACTACAAACCATGTTGGATTTAGAGTTCCAAATTCATCTATCTATATAGGAGAGAACAGAGGGCAACCTTAATATAAAAACTGCTACTGTAGACGAACTCTTAAACCTAGAAAAACAAAATTTGGTGGCCAAGTGGGATTTGTGTACTGATCATTACCACCAAGTATCATCAAGATTGGGTGAAAAAATATTTGCTGGTATTTTGGAAACTCGTTATTTATTAGAAGCTTGGCCACCCCTCTCAATGAAAATGCTTTTTCACAATCTGTACCTAGGGCTACTTGAAGAGGAAACAAACCATAGAGACAAAACTGAGATTTCCTTTATTTTGTCAAGTTTCAAAGAACTACTACAAACCATGTTGGATTTAGAGTTCCAAATTCAATTATCTATATAAGAGAGAACAGAGTGAAACCTAAATATAAAAACTGCTACTGTAGACGAACGCTTAAACCTAGAAGAACAAAATTTGGTGAGCCAAATGGGATCTGTGGACTGATCATTACCACCAAGTATCATGCAGATTGGGTGAAAAAATATTTGCTGGTATTTCGGAAACTCGCTTTTTTAGAAGCTTGGCAACCCCTGTCAATGAAAGTGCTTTTCCAAGTCTGTGCCTAGGACAACTTGAAGAGGAAACAAACCATAGAGACAAAACTGAGAACTAATTTATTTTGTCAAGTTTCAAAGAGCTACTACAAACCATGTTGGATTTAGAGTTCCAAATTTTTCGATCTATATAAGAGAGAACAAAATGAAACCTAAAAATAAAAACTGCTACTGTAAACGAACGCTTCATCCTAGAAGAACAAAATTTGGTGAGCCAAGTGGGATTTCTGTACTTGTCATTACCACCACGTATCATCAAGATTGGGTGAAAAAGTATTTGTTGGTATTTCGGAAACTCGTAATTTCTTGGAAGCTTCGCAACTCCTTTCAATGAAAGTGCTTTTCCACAGTGTCTTCTAGGGCTACTTGAAGAGGAAACAAATTATAGAGACAAAACTGATAACTAATTTTTGTAAAGTTTCAAAGAGCTAGTACAAACCATGTTGGATTTAGAGTTCCATATTCAGCTATCTATATAGGAGAGAACAGAGGGAGACCTAAAAATATAAACTGCTTCTGTAAACGAACGCTTCAAACTAGAAGAACAAAATTTGGTGAGTCAAGTGGGATCTGTGTCTAGATCATTACCACCAAGTATCATCAAGATTGGGTGAAAAAAATATTTGCTGGTATTTCAAAAACTCATTTTTTCTTAGAAGCTTGGCAACCCCTCTCAATGAAAGTGCTTTTCCACAGTCTGTGCCTAGGGCTACTTGAAGAGGAAACAAACCATAGAGACAACACTGAGAACTACTTCTATTTGTCAAGTTTCAAAGAGCTACTACAAACCATGTTGGATTTAGAGTTCCAAATTCATCTATCTATATAGGAGAGAACACAGTGAAACCTAAAAGGAAAAACTGCTACTGTAGATGAACGCTTCAACATAGAAGAACAAAATTTTTTGAGCCAAGTAGGATTTGTGTACTTGTCATTACCACCAAGTACCATCAAGATTGGGTGAAAAAATATTTGCTGATATTTTGGAAACTCGTTATTTCTTAGAAGATTCTCAACCCCTCTCAATGAAAGTGCTTTTCCACAGTCTGTGACTAGGGCTCCTTAAAGAGGAAAGAAACCATAGAGACAAAACTGAGAACACCTTTATTTTGTCAAGTTTCAAAGAACTACTACAAACCATGTTGGATTTAGATATCCAAATCCATCTATCTATAAAGGAGAGAACAAAGTGAAACTTAAAAATAAAAACTGCTACTGTAAACAAACGCTTCAACTGACAAGAACAAAATTTGGTGAGCCAAGTTGGATTTGTGTACTTGTCATTACGACCACGTATCATCAAGATTGGGGTGAAAAAGTATTTGCTGGTATTTCGGAAACTCGTAATTTCTTGGAAGCTTGGCAACTCCTTTCAAAGAAAGTGCTTTTCCACAGTCTCTGCTTAGGGCTACTTGAAGAGGAAACAAATCATAGAGAGAAAACTGAGAACTCCTTTATTTTGTCAAGTTTCAAAGAGCTTCTACAAACCATGTTGGATTTAGAGTTCCAAATTCAGGTATCTATATAGAAAAGAACAGAGGGAAACCTAAAAATATAAACTGCTACTGGAAACGAACACTTCAAACTAGAAGAACAAAATTTGGTGAGCCAAGTGGGATTTGAGTACTTGTCATTACCACCACTTATCATCAAGATTGGGTGAAAAAGTATTTGCTGATATTTTGGAAACTCGTAATTTCTTGGAAGCTTGGCATCCCCTTTCAGTGAAAGTGCTTTTCCACAGTCTCTGCTTAGGGCTACTTGAAGAGGAAACAAACTATAGTGACAAAACTGAGAACTCCTTTATGTTGTCAAGTTTCAAAGAGATACAACAAACCATGTTGGATTTAGAGTTTCAAATTCATATATCTATATCGGAGAGAAAAAGTGAAACCTAAAAATGAAAACTGCTACTGAAAACGAACGCTTCAACCTAGAAGAACAAAATTTGTTGAGTCAAGTGGCATTTGTGTACCGATCATTACCACCATGTAACATCAAGTTTGGGTGAAAAAATATTTGCTGGTATTTCGGAAACTCGTTATTTCTTGGAAGCTTGGCAACCCCTTTCAATGAAAGTGCTTTTTCACAGTCTGTGCCTAGGGCTAATTGAAGAGGAAACAAACCATACAGACAAAACTGAGAACGCCTTTATTTCCTCAGGTTTCAAAGAGCTACTAGAAACATGTTGGATTTAGAGTTCCAAATTCCTATATCTATATAGGAGAGAACAAAGTGAAACCTAAAAATAAAAACTGCTACTGAAAACGAACGCTTCAACCTAGAAGAACACAATTTGGTGAGCCAAGGGGCATTTGTGTACTTGTCATTACCACCACGTATCATCAAGTTTGGGTGAAAAATATTTGCCTGGATTTCGGAAACTCGTATTTTCTTGGAAGATTGGCAACCCCTTGAAATGAAAGTGCTTTTCCACAGTCTCTGCTTAGGGCTACTTAAAGAGGAAACAAATCATAGAGAAAAAACTGAGAACTCCTTTATTTTCTCAAGTTTCAAAGAGCTACTACAAACCATGTTGGATTTAGAGTTTTAAATTCATCTATCTATATAGGGAAGAACAGAGGGAAACCTAAAAATATAAACTGCTAATGTAAATGAACGCTTCAACCTAGAAGAACAAAATTTGTTGAGTCAAGTGGGATTTGTGTACCGATCATTACCACCATGTATCATCAAGTTTGGGTGAAAAAATATTTGCCTGTATTTCGGAAACTCGTTATTTCTTGGAAGCTTGGCAACCCTTTTCAATGAAAGTGCTTTTCCACAGTCTGTGCCTAGGGCTACTTGAAGAGGAAACAAAACATAGAGACAAAACTGAGAACTCCTTTATTCTATCACGTTTCAAAGAGCTACTACACACCATGTTGGATTTAGAGTTCCAAATTCATCTATCTATACAGGAGAGAACAGAGTGAAACCTAAATATAAAAACTGCTACTGTAGACGAACGCTTTAACCTAGAAGAGCAAAATTTGGCGAGCCAAGTGGGATTTGTGTTGTGATCATTACCTCCAAGTATCATCAAGATTGGTTGAATAAATATTTGCGGGTATTTCGGAAACTCGTTATTTCTTAGAAGTTTGAAAACCCATCTCAATGAAAGTGCTTTTCCACAGTCTGTGCCTAGGGCTACTTGAAGAGAAAACAAACCATGGAGACAAAACTGAGAACTACTTTATTATGTCAAGTTTCAGAGAGCTACTAGAAACCATATTGAATTTAGAGTACCAAATTCATCTATCTATACAGGAGAGAACAGAGTGAAACCTATATATAAATACTGCTACTGTAGACGAACGCTTTAACCTAGAGGAACAAAATTTGGTGAGCCAAGTGGGACTTGTGTACTGATCATTACCACCAAGTATCATGAAGATTGGGTGAAAAAAAATTTGCTGGTATTTCAGAAACTCGTTATTTCTTAGAAGTTTGAAAACCCCTCTCAATGAAAGTGCTTTTCCACAGTCTGTGCCTAGGGCTACTTGAAGAGAAAACAAACCATGGAGACAAAACTGAGAACTACTTTATTATGTCAAGTTTCAAAGAGCTACTACAAACCATGTTGGATTTAAGTTCCAAAATCATCTATCTATATAGGAGAGAACAGAGTGAAACCTAAAAATAAAAATTGCAACTGTAAAGGAACGCGTCAACTTTGAAGAACAAAATTTGGTGAGCCAAGTAGGATTTGTGTAGTGATCATTACCACCAGGTGTCATCAAGATCGGTGAAAATAATATTTGCTGGTATTTCGGAAACTCGTAATTTCGTAGAAGCTTTGCAACCCCTCTCAATGAAAGTGCTTTTCACAGTCTGTGCCTAGGGCTACTTGAAGAGGAAACAAACCATAGAGAGAAAACTGAGAACTACTTTAATTTGTCAAGTTTCAAAGAGCTACTACAAACCATGTTGGATTTAGAGTTCCAAATTCATCTATCTATATAGGAGAGAACAGAGTGAAACCTAAATTTAAAAACTGATACTGGAGAGAAACGCTTTAACCTAGAAGAACAAAATTTGGTGAGCCAACTGGGATTTGTGTACTGATCATTACCACCAAATATTATCAAGATTGGGTGAAAAAATATTTGATGGTATTTCGGAAACTAGTTATTTCTTAGACGCTTGGCAACCCCTCTCAATGTAAGTGCCTTTCCACAGTCTGTGCCTAGGGCCACTTGAAGAGGAAACAAACCATAGAGACAAAACTGAGAACTCCTTTATTTTGTCAAGTTTAAAAAAGCTACTACAAACCATGTTGGATTTAGAGTTCCAAATTCATCTATCTATATAGGAGAGAACAGAGGGAACCCTAAAAATATAAACTGCTACTGTAAACGAACGCTTCAACCTAGAAGAACACAATTTGGTGAGCAAGTGGGATTTGTGTACTGATCATTACCACAAAGTATCATCAAGATTGGGTGAAAAAATATTTGCTGGTATTTCGGAAACTCGTTATTTCCTAGAAGCTTGGCAACCCCTCTCAATGAAAGTGTTTTTCCACAGTCTGTGCCTAGGGCTACTTGAAGAGGAAACAAATAATAGAGACAAAACTGAGAACTTGTTTATTTTGTCAAGTTTCAGAATGCTACTACAAACCATGTTGGATTTAGAGTTCCAAATTCATCTATCTTTATAGGAGAGAACAGAGGAAACCTAAAAATAAAAACTGCTACTGTAAAGGAACGCTTCAAACTAGAAGAACAAAACTTGGTGAGCTAAGTGGGATATGTGTACTTGTCATTCCACCAAGTATCTTCAAGATTTGGTGAAAAATTATTTGCTGGTATTTCGGAAACTCGTTATTTCTTGGAAGCTTGGCAACCCCTTTAAATGAAAGTGCTTTTCCACAGTCTCTGCTTAGGGCTACTTGAAGAAGAAAACAAACCATAGAGACAAAACGGAGAACTACTTTGCTTTGTCAAGTTTCAAAGAGTTACTACAAACCATGTTGGATTTAGAGTTCCAAATTCATCTATCTATATAGGAGAGAACAGAGTGAAACCTAAATATAAAAACTGCTATTGTAGACGAACGCTTCAACTTCGAAGAACACAATTTGGTGAGCCATGTCGGATTGGTGTACTGATCATTACCACCATGTATCATAAGGATTGGTTGAAAAAATATTTGCTGGTATTTCGGAAACTCGTTATTTCTTAGATGCTTGGCAACCCCTCTCAATGAAAGTGCTTTTCCACAGTCTGTGCCTAGGGCTACTTGAAGAGGGAACAAACCATAAAGACAAAACTGAGAACTCCTTTATTTTGTCAAGTTTCTAAGAGCAACTACAAACCTTGTGGGATTTAGAGTTCCAAATTCATCTATCTATATAAGAAAGAACAGAGTGAAACCTACATATAGAAACTGCTACTGTAGACGAACGTTTCAACCTAGAAGAACACAATTTGGTGAGCCAAGTGGGATTTGTGTACTGATCATTACCACTACGTATCATTAAGATTTGGTGAAAATATATTTGGTATTTTGGAAACTCGTTATTTCTTAGAAGCTTGGCAACCCCTCTCAATGAAAATGCTTTTCCACAGTCTCTTCCAAGGGCTAATTGAAGAGGAAACAAACCATAGAGCCAAAACTGAGAACTACTTTATTTTGTCAAGTTTCAAAGAGCTACTACAAATCATGTTGTATTTAGAGTTCCAAATTCATCTACTTATATAGGAGAGAACAGAGTGAAACCTAAATACAAAAACTACTACTGTAGAGGAACGCTTCAAACTATAAGGTCAAAATTTGGTGAGCCAAGTGGGATTTTTGTACTGATCATTACTACCACGTAGCATCAAGATTGGGTGAAAAAATATTTGCTGTTATTTCTGAAACTCGTTATTTCTTAGAAGGTTGGCAACCCCTCTCATTGAAAGTACTTTTCCGCAGTCTGTGCCTAGGGCTACTTGAAGAGGAAACAAAAAATAGAGACAAAACTGAGAACTCCTTTATTTATCAAGTTTCAAAGAGCTACTACAAACCATGTTGGATTTAGAGTTCCAAATTCATCTGTCTATATAGGAGAGAACAGAGTGAAACCTAAAAATAAAAACTGCTACTGTAAACGAACGCTTCACCCTAGAGGAACAAAATTTGGTGAGCCAAGTGGAATTTGTGTACTTGTCATTACCACCATGTATCATCCAGATTGGGTAAAAAATATTTGCTGGTATTTCGGAAATTCGTAATTTCTTGGAAGCTATGCAACCCATTTCCATGAAAGTGGTTTTCCACAGTCTCTGCTTAGGGCTATATGAAGAGGAAACAAACCATAGAGACAAAAGTGAGAACTAATTTTTTTGTAAAGTTTCAAAGAGCTACTACAAACCATGTTGGATTTAGAGTTCCAAATTCATCTATCTATACAGGAGAGAACAGAGGGAAACTTAAATATAAAAACTGCTACTTTAATCGAACGCTTAAACCTAGAAGAACAAAATTTTTTGAGCTAAGTGGGATTTTTGTACTGATCATTGCCACGAAGTATCAACAAGATTGGGTGAAAAAATATTTGCAGGTATTTCGGAAACTCGTTATTTCTTAGAAGCTTGGCAACCCCTCTCAATGAAAGTGCTTTTCCACAGTCTGTGCCTAGGGCTACTTGAAGAGGAAACAAACCATAGAGACAAAACTGAGAACAACTTTATTTTGTCAAGTTTCAAAGAGCTACTACAAACCATGTTGGATTTAGAGTTCCAAACTCATCTATCTATATATAGAGAACAGAGTGAAACCTAAATATAAAAACTGCTACTGAGAACGAACGCTTCAACCTAGAAGAACACAATTTGGTGAGCCAAGTGGGATTTGTGTACTGATCATTAAGAATACATATTATCAAGATTGGGTGAAAAAATATTTGCTGGTATTTCGGAAACTGGTTATTTCTTAGAAGCTTGGCAATCCCTCTCAATGAAAGTGCTTTTCCACAGTCTGTGCCTAGGGCTACTGGAAGAGGAAACAAACCATAGAGACAAAACTGAGAGCTACTTTATTCTGTCAAGTTTCAAAGAGCTACTACAAACCATTCTGGATTTAGTTCCAAATTCATCTATCTATATATAGAGAACAGAGTGAAACCTAAATATAAAAACTGCTACTGTAGACGAACTCTTCAACTTAGAAGAACACAATTTGGTGAGCCAAGTGGGATTTGTGTACTGATCATTACCACTACGTATAATCAACATTGGGTGAAAAAAAATTTGCTGGTATTTCGGAAACTGGTTATTTCTTAGAAGCTTGGCAACCCCTCTCAATGAAAGTGCTTTTCCACAGTCTGTGCCAAGGCCTAATTGAAGAGGAAACAAACCATACGGACAAAACTGAGAACTCCTTTATTTTGTCACGTTTCAAAGAGCTACTACAAACCATGTTGGATTTAGAGTTCCAAATTCATCTATCTATATAGGGGAAAACAGAGTAAAACCTAAAAATAAATACTGCTACTATAAACGAATGCTTCAACCTAGCAGAACAAAATTTGGTGAGCCAAATGAGATTTGTGTACTTGTCATTACCACCACGTATCATCCAGATTGGGTGAAAAAATATTTGCTGCTATTTAGGAAACTCGTAATTTCTTGGAAGGTTTGCAACTCATTTCAATGAAAGTGCATTTCCACAGTCTCTGCTTAGGGCTACTTGAAGAGGAAACAAACCATAGAGACAAAACTGAGAAACTTTTTTTTGTAAAGTTTGAAAGAGCTACTACAAACCATGTTGGAGTTAGAGATCCAAATTCATCTATCTATATAGGAGAGAACAGTGTGAAACCTAAAAATAAAAACTGCTACTGTAAACGAACGCTTCACCCTAGAAAAACAAAATTTGGTGAGCCAAGTGGGATTTGTGTACTTGTCATTACCACCACGTATCATCAAGATTGGGTGAAAAAATATTTGCTGGTATTTCGGAAACTCGTTATTTCTTGGAAGCTTGGCAACCCTTTTCAATGAAAGTGCATTTCCACAGTCTGTGCCTAGGGCTACTTGAAGAGGAAACAAAACATAGAGACAAAACTGAGAACTCCTTTATTCTATCACGTTTCAAAGAGCTACTACACACCATGTTGGATTTAGAGTTCCAAATTCATCTATCTATATTGGAGAGAACAGAGTGAAACCTAAAAATAAAAACTGCTACTGAAAATGAACGCTTCAACCTAGAAGAACAAAATTTTGGTGAGCCAATTGGGACTTGTGTACTGATCATTACCACCAAGTATCATGAAGATTGGGTGAAAAATATTTGCTGGTATTTCGGAAACTCGTTATTTCTTTGAAGCTTGGCAACCCTCTCAATTAAAGTGCTTTTCCAAAGTCTGTGCCTAGGGCTAATTGAAGAGGATACAAACCATAGAGACAAAACTGAGAACTCCTTTATTTTGTCAACTTTCAAGGAGCTACTACAAACCATGTTGGATTTAGAGTTCCAAATTCATCTATCTATATAGGAAAAAACAGAGTGAAACCTAAATATAAAAACTGGTACTGTAGACGCACGCTTCAACCTAGAAGAACCACATTTGGTGAGCCAAGTTGGACTTGTGTACTGATCATTACCACCAAGTATCATCAAGATTGGGTGAAAAAATATTTGCTGGTATTTCGGAAACTCGTTATTTCTTAGAAGCTTGGAAACCAATATCAATGAAATTGCTTTTCCACAGTCTGTTCCTAGGGCTACTTGAAGAGGAAACAAACCATAGAGACAAAACTGAGAACTGCTTTATTTTGTCAAGTTTCAAAGAGCTACTACAAACCATGTTGGATTTAGAGTTCCAAATTCATCTATCTATATAAGAGAGAACAGAGGGAAACCTAAATATAAAAACTAACACTGTAGAGGAACGCTTCAAACTATAAGGACAAAATTTGGTGAGCCAAGTGGGATTTGTGTACTGATCATTACCACCACGTAGCATCAAGATTGGGTGAAAAAATATTTGCTGTTATTTCTGAAACTCGTTATTTCTTGGAAGCTTGGCAACCCTTTTCAATGAAAGTGCATTTCCACAGTCTGTGCCTAGGGCTACTTGAAGAGGAAACAAAACAAAGAGAAAAAACTGAGAACTCCTTTATTCTATCACGTTTCAAAGAGCTACTACAAACCATGTTGGATTTAGAGTTCCAAATTCATCTATCTTACAGGAGAGAACAGACGGAAACTTAAATATAAAAACTGCTACTTTAGATGAACGCTTAAACCTAGAAGGACAAAATTTGGTGAGCCAAGTGGGATTTTTGTACTGATCATTACACGAAGTATCAACAAGATTGGGTGAAAAAATATTTGCTGGTATTTCGGAAACTAGTTATTTCTTAGAAGCTTGGCAACCCCTCTCAATGAAAGTGCTTTTCCACAGTCTGTGCCTAGGGCTACTTGAAGAGGAAACAAACCATAGAGACAAAACTGAGAGCTACTTTATTCTGTCAAGTTTCAAAGAGCTACTACAAACCATGTTGGATTTAGAGTTCCAAATTCATCTATCTATATATAGAGAACAGAGTGAAACCTAAATATAAAAACTGCTACTGTAGACGAACTCTTCAACCTAGAAGAACACAATTTGGTGAGCCAAGTGGGATTTGTGTACTGATCATTACCACTACGTATAATCAACATTGGGTGAAAAAAAATTTGCTGGTATTTCGGAAACTGGTTATTTCTTAGAAGCTTGGCAACCCCTCTCAATGAAAGTGCTTTTCCACAGTCTGTGCCAAGGGCTAATTGAAGAGGAAACAAACCATAGAGACAAAACTGAGAACTCTTTTATTTTGTCAAGTTTCAAAGAGCTACTACAAACCATGTTGGATTTAGAGTTCCAAATTCATCTATCAATATA
Source organism: Callospermophilus lateralis (assembly GCF_048772815.1). Lineage (NCBI taxonomy): Eukaryota > Metazoa > Chordata > Mammalia > Rodentia > Sciuridae > Callospermophilus > Callospermophilus lateralis. The sequence continues at coordinate 22,068 of NW_027510223.1, forward strand.
TGAGAGCACAGAGTAAAACCTAAAAATAAGAACTGCTGCTATAAACGAATGCTTCAACCTAGCAGGACAAAATTTGGTGAGCCAAGTGAGATTTGTGTACTTGTCATTACCACCAGTATCATCCAGAATGGGTGAAAAAATATTTACTAGTATTTCGGAAACTCGATATTTCTTAGAAGCTTGGCAACCCCTCTCAATGAAAGTGCTTCTCCAAAGTCTGTGCCTACAACTTCTTGAAGCGGAAACAAACCATAGAGACAAAACTGAGAACTGCTATATTTTGTCAAGTTTCAAAGAGCTACTACAAACCATGTTGGAGTTAGAGATCCAAATTCATCTATCTATATAGGAGAGAACAGCGTGAAACCTAAAAATAAAAACTGCTACTGTAAACGAACGCTTCACCCTAGATAAACAAAATTTGGTGAGCCAAGTGGGATTTGTGTACTTGTCATTACCACCACGTATCATCCAGATTGTGTGAAAAAATATTTGCTGGTATTTCGGAAACTCGTAATTTCTTGGAATCTTGGCAAACCCTTTCAATGAAAGTGCTTTTCCACAGTCTCGGCTTAGGGCTACCTGAAGAGGAAACAAACCATAGAGACAAAACTGAAACTACTTTTTTTGTAAAGTTTCAACGTGCTACTACAAACCAAGTAGGATTTAGATTTCCAAATTCATCTATCTATATAGGAGAGAACAGAGGGAAACCTAAATATAAAACCTGCTACTCTAGACGAAAGCTTCAACCTAGAAGAACACAATTTGGTGAGAAAAGTGGGATTTGTGTACTGATCATTACCACCACGTATCATCAAGATTGGGTGAAAAAATATTTGCTGGTATTTCGGAAACTCGTTATTTCTTAGAAGCTTGGCAACCCCTCTCAATGAAAGTGCTTTTCCACAGTCTGTGCCTAGGGTTTCTGAAGCGGAAACAAACCATAGAGACAAAACTGAGAACTCCTATATTTTGTCAAGTTTCAAAGAGCTACTACAAACCATGTTGGAGTTAGAGATCCAAATTCATCTATCTATATTGGAGAGAACAGAGTGAAACCTAAAAATAAAAACTGCTACTGTAAATGAACGCTTCAACCTAGAAGAACAAAATTTGATGAGCCAAGTGGGACTTGTGTACTGATCATTACCACCAAGTATCATGATGATTGGGTGAAAAATATTTGCTGGTATTTCAGAAACTCGTTATTTCTTTGAAGCTTGGCAACCTTCTCAATTAAAGTGCTTTTCCAAAGTCTGTGCCTAGGGCTAATTGAAGAGGATACAAACCATAGAGACAAAACTGAGAACTCCTTTATTTTGTCAACGTTCAAAGAGCTAATACAAACCATGTTGGATTTAGAGTTCCAAATTCCTCTATCTATATAGGAGAGAACAGAGGGAAACCTACATATAAAAACTGCTAATGTAGACGAATACTTCAACCTAGAAAAACACAATTTGGTGAGCCAAGTGGGATTTGTGTACTGATCATTACCACCAAGTATCATCAAGTTTGGGTGAAAAAATAATTGCTGGTATTTCGGAACCTCGTTATTTCTTAGAAGCTTGGCAACCCCTCTCAATGAAAGTGCTTTTCCACAGTCTATTCCTAGGGCTTTGAAGAGGAAACAAACCATAGAGACAAAACTGAGAACTACTTTATTTTGTCAAGTTTCAAAGAGCTACTACAATCCATGTTGGATTTAGAGTTCCAAATTTATCTATCTATATAGGACAGAACAGAGAGAAACCTAAATGTAAAAACTGCTACTGTAGAAAAACGCTTCAACCTAGAAGAACACAATTTGATGAGCAAGTGGGATTTGTGTCCTGATCATTACCACCAAGTATCATCAAGATTGGCTGAAAAAATATTTGCTGGTATTACTGAAACTCGTTATTTCTTAGAAGATTGGCAACCCCTCTCAATGAAAGTGCTTTTCCACTTTCTGTGCCTAGGGCTTCTTGAAGAGGAAACAAACCATATAGACAAAACTGAGAACTCCTTTGTTTTGTCAAGTTTCACAGAGCTACTACAAACCCTTTTGGATTTAGAGTTCCAAATTCATCTATCTATATAGGAGAGAACAGAGGGAAACCTAAAAATAAAAACTGATACTGTAAACGAACGCTTCACATTAGAAGAACAAAATTTGGTGAGCCAAGTGGGATTTGTGTACTTGTCATTACCACCATGTATCATCCAGATTGGGTGAAAAAGTATTTGCTGCTATTTCGGAATCTCATAATTTCTTGGAAGCTTGGCAACCCATTTCAATGAAAGTGCTTTTCCACAGTCTCTGCTTAGGGCTACTTGAAGAGGAAACAAATCAAAGAGACAAAACTGAGAACTACTTTATTTTGTCAAGTTTCAAAGAGCTACAACAAACCATGTTGGATTTAGAGTTTCAAATTCATCTATCTATCTATATAGGAGAGAACAGAGGGAAACCTAAACATAAAAACTGCTACTGTAGACGTACGCTTCAAGCTAGAAGAACACAATTTGTTGAGCCAAGTGGGATTTGTGTCCTGACCTGATCATTACCACCAAATATCATCAAGATTGGCTGAAAAAATATTTGCTGGTATTTCGGAAACTCGTTATTTCTTAGAAGATTGGCAACCCATCTCAATGAAAGTCCTTTTCCACAGTCTGTGCCTAGGGCTTCTTGAAGAGGAAACAAACCATATAGACAAAATGAGAACTCCTTTGTTTTGTCAAGTTTCACAGAGCTACTAAACCTTTTGGATTTAGAGTTCCAAATTCATCTATCTATATAGGAGAGAACAGAGTGAAACCCAAAATTAAAAAATGCTACTGTAAAGGAACGCTTCAACCTAGAAGAACACAATTTGGTGAGCCAAGTGGGATTTGTGTACGGATCCCTACCACCACGTATCATCAAGATCGGGTGAAAAAATATTTGCTGGTATTTCGGAAACTCGTTATTTCTTAGATAATTGGCAACCCCTCTCAATAAAAGTGCTTTTCCACAATCTGGGCCTAGGGCTACCTCAAGAGGAAACAAACCATAGAGAAAAAACTGAGAACAACTTCATTTTGTCAAGTTTCAAAGAGATACTACAAACCATGTTGGATTTAGAGTACCAAATTTATCTATCTATACAGGTGAGAACAGAGTGAACCCTAAATATAAAAACTGCTACTGTATACTAACGCTTAAACCTAGAAGAACAAAATTTGGTGAGCCAAGTGGGAATTGTGTACTCATCATTAGACCAAGTATCATCAAGATTGGGTGAAAAAATATTTGCTGGTATTTCGGAAACTCGTTATTACTTAGAAATTTGGCAACTCCTCTCAATGACAGTGCTTTTCCACAGTCTGTGCCTAGGGCTTCTTGAAGAGGAAACAAACCATATAGAAAAAACAGAGAACTCCTTTGTTTTGTCAAGTTTGAAATAGTTACTACGAACCATTTTGGATTTAGAGTTCCAAATTCATCTATCTATATAGGAGAGAACAGAGTGAAAAATAAAAATAAAAACTGATACTGTAAATGAAGGCTTTACCCTAGAAGAACAAAATTTGGTGAGCCAAGTGGGATTTGTGTACTTGTCTTTACCACCACGTATCATCCAGATTGGGTGAAAAAGTATTTGCTGCTATTTCGGAAACTCGTAATTTCTTGGAAGCTTGGCAACCCCTTTCAATGAAAGTGCTTTTCCACAGTCTCTGCTTAAAGGTACTTGAAGAGGAAACAAATCACAGAGACAAAACTAAGAACTCCTTTATTTTCTCAAGTTTCAACGAGCTACTACAAACCATGTTGGATTTAGAGTTCCCAATTCATGTATCTATGTAGGAGAAAACAGAGGGAAACCTAAATATAAAAACTGCTACTGTAGACGAACGCTTCAAGCTAGAAGAACACAATTTGGTGAGCCAAGTGGGATTTGTGTACTGATCATTACCACCACGTGTCATCAAGATTGGGTGAAAAAATATTTGCTGGTATTTCGGAAACCCGTAATTTTTCGGGAGCTTGGCAAACCCTTTCAATGAAAGTGCTTTTCCACAGTCTCTGCTTAGGGCTACATGAAGAGGAAACAAATCATAGAGACAAAACTGAGTACTCCTTTATTTTGTCAAGTTTCAAACAGCTACTACAAACCATGTTGGATTTAGAGTTCCAAATTCATCTATCTATATAAAAAAGAACAGAGTGAAATTAAAATAAAAACTGCTACTGTAAACGAACGCTTCAACCGAGAAGAACATAATTTGGTGAGCAAAGTGGGATTTGTGTACTTTTCATTACCACCAAGTATCATCAAGATGGGGTGAAAAAATATTTGCTCATATTTCGGAAACCCGTAATTTCTTGGAAGCTTGGCAACCCCTTTCAATGGAAGTGCTTTTCCACAGTCTCTTCCTGGGCTACTTGAAGAGGAAACAAACCCATAGAGACAAAACTGAAAACATTTTTATTTTGTCAAGTTTCAAGGAGCTACTACAAACCATGTTGGATTTAGAGTTCCAAATTCATCTATCTATATAGGAGAGAACAGAGGGAAACCTAAAAATAAAAACTGCTCTTGTGAACGAACGCTTCAACCTAGAAGAGCAAAATTTGGTGAGCCAAGTGGGATTTGTGTACTTTTAAATATCACCAAATATCATCAAGATTGGGTGAAAAAATATTTGCTGGTATTTCGGAAACCCGTAATGTTTTGGGAGCTTGGCAAACCCTTTCAATGAAAGTGCTTTTCCACAGTCTCTGCTTAGGGTTACCTGAGGAGGAAACAAATCATAGAGAAAAAACTGAGTACTCCTTTATTTTGTCAAGTTTCAAAGAGCTACTACAAACCATGTTGGATTTAGAGTTCCAAATTCATCTATCTATATAGGATAGAACAGAGGGAAACCTAAAAATATAAACTGCTACTCTAAAAGAACGCTTCATCCTAGAAGAACAAAATTTGGTGAGACAAGTGGGATTTGTGTCCTTGTCATTACCACCAAGTATCATCAAGATTCGGTGAAAAAATATTTGCTGGTATTTCGTAAACTCATAATTTCTTGGAAGCTTGGCAACCGCTTTCAATGGAAGTGCTTTTCCACAGTCTCTGCCTGGGCTACTTGAAGAGGAAACAAATCATAGAGACAAAACTGAGAACTCCGTTATTTTGTCTAGTTTCAAAGAGCTACTACAAACCATGTTGGATTTAGAGTTCCAAATTCATCTATCTATATAGGAGAGAACAGAGGGAAACCTAAAATATAAACTGCTAATCTAAAAGAACGCTTCAAGCTAGAAGAACAAAATTTGGTGAGCCAAGTGGGAATTGTGTCCTTGTCATTACCACCAAATATCATCAAGATTGGGTGAAAAAATATTTCTGGTATTTCGGAAACACTTTATTTCTTAGAAGCCTGGCAACCCCTCTCAATGAAAGTGCTTTTCCACAATGTCTGCCTGGGGCTTCTTGAAGAGGAAACAAAACATAGAGACAAAACTGAGAACTTCTTCATTTTGTCAAGTTTCAAAGAGCTACTACAATGCATGTTGGATTTAGAGTTCCAAATTCATCTATCTATATAAAAAGAACAGAGTGAAACCTAAAAATAAAAACTGCTACTGTAAACGAACGCTTCAACCTAGAAGAATATAATTTGGTGAGCCAAGTGGGATTTGTGTACTTTTCATTACCACCAAGTATCATCAAGATGGGGTGAAAAAATATTTGCTGGTATTTCGGAAACCCGTAATTTCTTGGAAGTTTGGCAACCGCTTTCAATGGAAGTGCTTTTCCACAGTCTCTGCATGGGCTACTTGAAGAGGACACAAATCATAGAGACAAAAATGAGAACTCCTTTATTTTGTCTAATATCAAAGAGCTACTACAAACCATGTTGGATTTAGAGTTCCAAATTCATCTGTCTATATAGGAGAGAACAGAGGGAAACCTAAAAATATAAACTGCTAGTGTAAACGAACGCTTCAACCTAGAAGAACAAAATTTGGTGAGCCAAGTGCGATTTGAGTACTTGTCATTACCACCAAGTATCACCAGTTTGGGTGAAAAAATATTTGCTGGTATTTCGGAAACTCGTAATTTCATGGAAGCTTGGCAACCCCTTTCAATGAAAGTGCTTTTCCACAGTCTCTGCTTAGGGATACTTGAGAAGGAAACAAATCATAGAGACCAAACTGAGAACTTCTTTATTTTGCCAAGTGTCAAAGAGCTACTACAAACCATGTTGGATTTAGAGTTCCAAATAAATCTATCTATATAGGAGATAACAGAGGGACACCTAAAAATATAAACTGCAACTGTAAACGAACGCTTCAACCTAGCAGAACCAAATTTGGTGAGTCAAGTGGGATTTGTGTACTGATCATTACCACCAGTATCATCAAGATTGTGTGAAAAAAATATTTGCTGGTATTTTGGAAACTCGTTATTTCTTAGAAGCTTGGCAACAACTCTCAATGAAAGGGCTTTTCCACAGTCTGTGCCTAGGGCTACTTAAAGAGGAAACAAACCATAGAGACAAAACTGAGAACTCCTTTATTTGTCAAGTTTCAAAGAGCTACTACAAACCATGTTGGATTTAGAGTTCCAAATTCATCTATCTATATAGGAGAGAACAGAGGGACTCCTAAAAATAAAAACTGCTCTTTTAAACGAACGCTTCAACCTAGAAGAGCAAAATTTGGTGAGCCAAGTGGGATTTGTGTACTTGTAATTACCACCAAATATCATCAAGATTGGGTGAAAAAATATTTGCTGGTATTTCAGAAACCCGTAATTTTTTGGGAGCTTGGTAAACCCTTTCAATGAAAGTGCTTTTCCACAGTCTCAGCTTAGGGCTACTTGAAGAGGAAACAAATCATAGAGACAAAACTGAGTACTCCTTTATTTTGTGAAGTTTCAAAAGAGCTACTACAAACCATGTTGGATTTAGAGTTCCAAATTCATCTATCTATGTAGGAGAGAACAGAGTGAAACCTAAAAATAAAAACTGCTACTGTAAACGAACGCTTCAAACTAGAAGAACAAAATTTGGTGAGCCAAGTGGGATTTGTGTACTTGTCATTACCACCAAGTATCATCAAGATTGGGTGAAAAAATATTTGCTGGTATTTCGGAAACCCGTAATTTCTTGGAAGCTTGGCAACCCTTTTCAATGGAAGTGCCTTTCGACATTCGCTGCCTGGGCTACTTGAAGACGAAACAAATCATAGAGACAAAACTGAGAACTCCTTTATTTTGTCTAGTTTCAAAGAGCTACTACAAACCATGTTGGATTTAGAGTTCCAAATTCATCTATCTATATAGGATTGAACAGAGGGAAACCTAAAAATATAAACTGCTAATCTAAAAGAACGCTTCAAGCTAGAAGAACAAAATTTGGTGATCCAAGTGGGATTTGTGTCCTTGTCATTACCACCAAATATCATCAAGATTGGGTGAAAAAATATTTGCTGGTATTTCGGAATCTCGTTATTTCTTAGAAGCCTGGCAACCCCTCTCAATGAAAGTGCTTTTCCACAGTCTCTGCCTAGGGCTACTTGAAGAGGAAATAAAACATAGAGACAAAACTGAGAACTTCTTCATTTTGTCAAGTTTCAAAGAGCTACTACAAACCATGTTGGATTTAGAGTTCCAAATTCATTTATCTATATAGGAGAGAACTGAGGGAAACCTAAAAATAAAAACTGCTAATGTAAACGAACGCTTCAACCTAGAAGAACAAAATTTGGTGAGCCAAGTGGGCTTTGTGTACTTTTCATTACCACCAAGTATCATCAAGATGGGGTGATAAAATATTTGCTGGTATTTCGGAAACCCGTAATTTCTTGGAAGCTTGGCAAACCCTTTCAGTGGAAGTGCTTTTCCACAGTCTCTGCCTGGGCTACTTGAAGAGGACACAAATCATAGAGACAAAAATGAGAACTCCTTTATTTTGTCTAATTTCAAAGAGCTACTACAAACCATGTTGGATTTAGAGTTCCCAAATTCATCTATCTATATAGGAGAGAACAGAGGGAAACCTAAAAATATAAACTGCTAGTGTAAACGAACGCTTCAACCTAGAAGAACAAAATTTGGTGAGCCAAGTGGGATTTGAGTACTTGTCATTACGACCAAGTATCATCAGTTTTGGTGAAAAAATATTTGCTGGTATTTCGGAAACTCGTAATTTCATGGAAGCTTGGCAACCCCTTTCAATGAAAGTGCTTTTCCACAGTCTCTGCTTAGGGATACTTGAGAAGGAAACAAATGATAGAGACAAAACTGAGAACTTCTTTATTTTGCCAAGTATCAAAGAGCTACTACAAACCATGTTGGATTTAGAGTTCCAAATAAATCTAACTATATAGGAGATAACAGAGGGACACCTAAAAATATAAACTGCAACTGTAAACGAACGCTTCAACCTAGCAGAACCAAATTTGGTGAGTCAAGTGGGATTTGTGTACTGATCATTAACACCAGTATCATCAAGATTGTGTGAAAAAATATTTGCTGGTATTTTGGAAACTCGTTATTTCTTAGAAGCTTGGCAACAACTCTCAATGAAAGGGCTTTTCCACAGTCTGTGCCTAGGGCTACTTAAAGAGGAAACAAAACCATAGAGACAAAACTGAGAACTCCTTTATTTTGTCAAGTTTCAAAGAGCTACTACAAACCATGTTGGATTTAGAGTTCCAAATTCATCTATCTATATAGGAGAGAACTGAGGGACTCCTAAAAATAAAAACTGCTCCTTTAAACGAACGCTTCAACCTAGAAGAGCAAAATTTGGTGAGCCAAGTGGGATTTGTGTACTTGTAATTACCACCAAATATCATCAAGATTGGGTGAAAAAATATTTGCTGCTATTTCAGAAACCCGTAATTTTTTGGGAGCTTGGTAAACCCTTTCAATGAAAGTGCTTTTCCACAGTCTCAGCTTAGGGCTACTTGAAGAGGAAACAAATCATAGAGACAAAACTGAGTACTCCTTTATTTTGTGAAGTTTCAAAGAGCTACTACAAACCATGTTGGATTTAGAGTTCCAAATTCATCTATCTATGTAGGAGAGAACAGAGTGAAACCTAAAAATAAAAACTGCTACTCTAAACGAACGCTTCAAACTAGAAGAACAAAATTTGGTGAGCCAAGTGGGATTTGTGTACTTGTCATTACCACCAAGTATCATCAAGATTGGGTGAAAAAATATTTGCTGGTATTTCGGAAACCCGTAATTTCTTGGAAGCTTGGCAACCCTTTTCAATGGAAGTGCCTTTCCACATTCGCTGCCTGGGCTACATGAAGACGAAACCAATCATAGAGACAAAACTGAGAACTCCTTTATTTTGTCTAGTTTCAAAGAGCTACTACAAACCATGTTGGATTTAGAGTTCCAAATTCATCTATCTATATAGGAGAGAACAGAGGGAAACCTAAAAATATAAACTGCTAATCTAAAAGAACGCTTCAAGCTAGAAGAACAAAATTTGGTGATCCAAGTGGGATTTGTGTCCTTGTCATTACCACCAAATATCATCAAGATTGGGTGAAAAAATATTTGCTGGTATTTCGGAATCTCGTTATTTCTTAGAAGCCTGGCAACCCCTCTCAATGAAAGTGCTTTTCCACAGTCTCTGCCTAGGGCTACTTGAAGAGGAAATAAAACATAGAGACAAAACTGAGAACTTCTTCATTTTGTCAAGTTTCAAAGAGCTACTACAATGCATGTTGGATTTAGAGTTCCAAATTCATCTCTCTATATAAAAAAGAACAGAGTGAAACCTAAAAATAAAAACTGCTACTGTAAACGAACGCTTCAACCTAGAAGAACATAATTTGGTGAGCCAAGTGGGCTTTGTGTACTTTTCATTACCACCAAGTATCATCAAGATAGGGTGATAAAATATTTGATGGTATTTCGGAAACCCGTAATTTCTTGGAAGCTTGGCAAACCCTTTCAGTGGAAGTGCTTTTCCACAGTCTCTGCCTGGGCTACTTGAAGAGGACACAAATCATAGAGAAAAAAATGAGAACTCCTTTATTTTGTCTAATTTCAAAGAGCTACTACAAACCATGTTGGATTTAGAGTTCCAAATTCATCTATCTATATAGGAGAGAACAGAGGGAAACCTAAAAATATAAACTGCTAGTGTAAACGAACGCTTCAACCTAGAAGAACAAAATTTGGTGTGCCAAGTGGGATTTGAGTACTTGTCATTACCACCAAGTATCATCAGTTTGGGTGAAAAAATATTTGCTGGTATTTCGGAAACTCGTAATTTCATGGAAGCTTGGCAACCCCTTTCAATGAAAGTGCTTTTCCACAGTCTCTGCTTAGGGATACTTGAGAAGGAAACAAGTCATAGAGACAAAACTGAGAAATTCTTTATTTTGCCAAGTGTCAAAGAGCTACTACAAACCATGTTGGATTTAGAGTTCCAAATTCATCTATCTATATAGGAGATAACAGAGGGACACCTAAAAAATATAAACTGCAACTGTAAACGAACGCTTCAACCTAGCAGAACCAAATTTGGTGAGTCAAGTGGGATTTGTGTACTGATCATTACCACCAGTATCATCAAGATTGTGTGAAAAAATATTTGCTGGTATTTGGAAACTCGTTATTTCTTAGAAGCTTGGCAACAACTCTCAATGAAAGGGCTTTTCTACAGTCTGTGCCTAGGGCTACTTAAAGAGGAAACAAACCATAGAGACAAAACTGAGAACTCTTTTATTTTGTCAAGTTTCAAAGAGCTACTACAAACCATGTTGGGATTTAGAGTTCCAAATTCATCTATCTATATAGGAGAGAACAGAGGGACTCCTAAAAATAAAAACTGCTCTTTTTAAACGAACGCTTCAACCTAGAAGAGCAAATTTGGTGAGCCAAGGGGATTTGTGTACTTGTAATTACCACCAAATATCATCAAGATTGGGTGAAAAAATATTTGCTGCTATTTCAGAAACCCGTAATTTTTTGGGAGCTTGGTAAACCCTTTCAATGAAAGTGCTTTTCCACAGTCTCTGCTTAGGGCTACTTGAAGAGGAAACAAATCATAGAGACAAAACTGAGTACTCCTTTATTTTGTGAAGTTTCAAAGAGCTACTACAAACCATGTTGGATTTAGAGTTCCAAATTCATCTATCTATGTAGGAGAGAACAGAGTGAAACCTAAAAATAAAAACTGCTACTGTAAACGAACGCTTCAAACTAGAAGAACAAAATTTGGTGAGCCAAGTGGGATTTGTGTACTTGTCATTACCACCAAGTATCATCAAGATTGGGTGAAAAAATATTTGCTGGTATTTCGGAAACCCGTAATTTCTTGGAAGCTTGGCAACGCTTTTCAATGGAAGTGCCTTTCCACAGTCTCTGCCTGGGCTACTTGAAGAGGAAACAAATCATAGAGACAAAACTGAGAACTCCTTTATTTTGTCTAGTTTCAAAGAGCTACTACAAACCATGTTGGATTTAGAGTTCCAAATTCATCTATCTATATAGGAGAGAACAGAGGGAAACCTAAAAATATAAACTGCTAATCTAAAAGAACGCTTCAAGCTAGAAGAACAAAATTTGGTGATCCAAGTGGGATTTGTGTCCTTGTCATTACCACCAAATATCATCAAGATTGGGTGAAAAAATATTTGCTGGTATTTCGGAATCTCGTTATTTCTTAGAAGCCTGGCAACCCCTCTCAATGAAAGTGCTTTTCCACAGTCTCTGCCTAGGGCTACTTGAAGAGGAAATAAAACATAGAGACAAAACTGAGAACTTCTTCATTTTGTCAAGTTTCAAAGAGCTACTACAATGCATGTTGGATTTAGAGTTCCAAATTCATCTCTCTATATAAAAAAGAACAGAGTGAAACCTAAAAATAAAAACTGCTACTGTAAACGAACGCTTCAACCTAGAAGAACATAATTTGGTGAGCCAAGTGGGCGTTGTGTACTTTTCATTACCACCAAGTATCATCAAGATGGGGTGATAAAATATTTGCTGGTATTTCGGAAACCCGTAATTTCTTGGAAGCTTGGCAAACCCTTTCAGTGGAAGTGCTTTTCCACAGTCTCTGCCTGGGCTACTTGAAGAGGACACAAATCATAGAGACAAAAATGAGAACTCCTTTATTTTGTCTAATTTCAAAGAGCTACTACAAACCATGTTGGATTTAGAGTTCCAAATTCATCTATCTATATAGGAGAGAACAGAGGGAAACCTAAAATATAAACTGCTAGTGTAAACAAACGCTTCAACCTAGAAGAACAAAATTTGGTGAGCCAAGTGGGATTTGAGTACTTGTCATTACGACCAAGTATCATCAGTTTGGGTGAAAAAATATTTGCTGGTATTTCGGAAACTCGTAATTTCATGGAAGCTTGGCAACCCCTTTCAATGAAAGTGCTTTTCCACAGTCTCTGCTTAGGGATACTTGAGAAGGAAACAAATGATAGAGACAAAACTGAGAACTTCTTTATTTTGCCAAGTGTCAAAGAGCTACTACAAACCATGTTGGATTTAGAGTTCCAAATAAATCTATCTATATAGGAGGATAACAGAGGGACACCTAAAAATATAAACTGCAACTGTAAACGAACGCTTCAACCTAGCAGAACCAAATTTGGTGAGTCAAGTGGGATTTGTGTACTGATCATTACCACCAGTATCATCAAGATTGTGTAAAAAAATATTTTCTGGTATTTTGGAAACTCCTTATTTCTTAGAAGCTTGGCAACAACTCTCAATGAAAGGGCTTTTCCACAGTCTGTGCCTAGGGCTACTTAAAGAGGAAACAAACCATAGAGACAAAACTGAGAACTCCTTTATTTTGTCAAGTTTCAAAGAGCTACTACAAACCATGTTGGATTTAGAGTTCCAAATTCATCTATCTATATAGGAGAGAACTGAGGGACTCCTAAAAATAAAAACTGCTCCTTTAAACGAACGCTTCAACCTAGAAGAGCAAAATTTGGTGAGCCAAGTGGGATTTGTGTACTTGTAATTACCACCAAATATAATCAAGATTGGGTGAAAAAATATTTGCTGCTATTTCAGAAACCCGTAATTTTATGGGAGATTGGTAAACCCTTTCAATGAAAGTGCTTTTCCACAGTCTCAGCTTAGGGCTACTTGAAGAGGAAACAAATCATAGAGACAAAACTGAGTACTCCTTTATTTTGTGAAGTTTCAAAGAGCTACTACAAACCATGTTGGATTTAGAGTTCCAAATTCATCTATCTATGTAGGAGAGAACAGAGTGAAACCTAAAAATAAAAACTGCTACTGTAAACGAACGCTTCAAACTAGAAGAACAAAATTTGGTGAGCCAAGTGGGATTTGTGTACTTGTCATTACCACCAAGTATCATCAAGATTGGGTGAAAAAAATATTTGCTGGTATTTCGGAAACC